>NC_063190.1:16077944-16275444 GCF_017589495.1 Alosa alosa | reverse complement strand
AAGATCTGCTTTTCTACTGGGAGATGTGGTTGGTTCTTTCATCCACAGATGTGCTACTTTGTATGTCTTTGTTTGGCACTTGTTGTAATTACCAGGGAGACAATGTCTCTGGCTTGGCTTTAGAAAAAGAACTGTACGATCTGGGAATTGCTGAATTGTAGCTCGCTCTATGTGTCTGTGGTGGATGCTCATGTCATTATGTGCATCATAATGGCAAATACATAGTATGTGGGTGTGAAATTGAACAGCGCTTGGTCTTTTTATGTTGCCGAAATATCTTTGTCTTTTTTGTGTTTTAGGGGAAAGGGAAAAAGATGCATATATTATTTATAGTCCTTTATGTTATTGTCTTGCACATAATCTCATGGAATTGCTAAGGGGATTTATACTAAAATAGAAAAATGATATAACTTTGATTGTTATTGCTCATAAATCCTCTAAGGAACTTTGGACATCAGTGTTAAATTAACAAAGCTAGAGGCACAAATCTCACCATGTGAATGCTTAGATAGAAACATTTCATTGAGGGTCCTTGCTAAATGAACAAGCAGTAGATTTGTGAATGTCCATTCACATGGCTCAGGCTTTTCTCCCCCTCTTGTTTTGTTTCTTCCCGCTTGCTTGGATATTAGATCATTTTCAGTGCGCCATGTCCAAGAAGCGGACAGAATATGTGAGGAGTGCCGTCGTACTTTTTGGCCACAGCTGACGCTGACTAGAAAGGCCTTGTTTGATATGTAGCATTAGCTGTGAAAGTGTCATTGTTGGTGTCTAATTGCTAATTGTAGGCCCCTTTCTCCCTTGTCCTTTTTTCTCTTTTGTGATTTTTATTGGGAATTTTTTAATGCATTTTTGGTTTCACAGCCACCAGCGACCTCTGAGCCGCTCAGTGGATGTGCTTTCAAAATGAGATTAACTTCTAGAGGAATGCATTAGCCTCAGCTTTGCAGCCCCACACTGCCTGAGCTTGCCTTATTATAGATTGCTCTTCACTTGAGCCTCACAGATCCCCCACCTCCCACCCTGCCTGATCCCCCCCACCCTTGCTTTTATTGACAGCCTCCCATTGAGCATATAAGAGCATTACCATGTTTAGAAGTGAGTTGTTTGGTGTGATCCAAGGCTGATCTCATATTTGCGTTGCAGAAATTAATTTGATACTGCTTTGCATGCTAATCTTCTCAGGATTGATGTCAGTTAGGACAAAGCTTTGAAAGGGAGACATTCGTGTGTGGAATGACAGACCATGTACACACAAAATGGTTCATTTTAGTTGCCAGCTCTTGGACAATGCATGTTTTTCCCTGGGTTGGCACTGATTTGGGGTTTGGATCAAGTTCCAAGCACAGTTAGGAACTAAAGCTCAGGGTCAGAACTGAACTCTTATTTGTGGATATCTATGCTTTCATCTATGTATACTGTCTGTTGAAGAGCGGCTGAGTATTTTGGATGTTTTCTAAGATTTGCTTTTCAAGTTTTTTTAGTATAACTTACAACATCCATTGCTAAAATTGGCAGTGTATCTAATGTTACTAAAAGACGATCAAAGACAAAAGTACCACCTAACCAGCAAAAATGCACAGAGGAAGACTCAGCTGCATCATTCACTCATTTAGGTGTGTTCAATTTACCCACCGCACAAGTACACTAGTGGCTTGACGAAAAGGTCATGACTGGCCTTCCTTGCCTTGTTAGGTGTTGATGTGCCTATTAAAAGTTCATTTATTTGGCTGAAGGACTCCAGAGAACCAGCTGGGCCCCCTGTCTGCACTCGTCAAGCCTTGATTTGCAAAGGAGCAGCCGTTGTCACGAACAAGTGCACAGGGTTCTCCGGTGGTCCTGCCAAACAGTAAAAGCTCTCAATTAGGCGGTGCGCTTAGTCAGGCTGCTTAACCTGCCTCAGCTGCGGGGAGGTCATGTTCCTCTGAGCTGCACCCCACTGCCTGCAGACAGGGACAGGAACCATCCAGCAGCCTTCCACACTCGCCCGCCTGTGTGTGGGTGTGTGTGTGTGTGTAGTGTGTAGTGTGTAGTGTGTAGTGTGTAGTGTGTGTGTGTGTGTGTGTGTGTGTGTGTGTGTGTGTGTGTGCGCGTGTGCATGAGCCGTGCGTCTCTGGGAAAGAGTGGGGGTGCTTGAGTGTGTGAGCCGGGTATGGAGAGGGAGAGAAAGAGGTGTATATTGCAGTCTGTGAAGTCTATGAATGTCTTTGCTAGTGTGCATTTTAATTATTATAAACATATATTTATGCCGTGTAGTTACTGAGTTAAGAGAAAAGTGAATGTGTCCTTTGTCTTTGATTGTCATTAATATTGTTCATTCTATTGTAATTCCTGTTCCTTAGGTTTTGTTTGCAGAATACACCTTGTAGAGACTGTAACATTTAATTAATGAATTTAATGCAGTACATGACGGCTTTTTTCTTTACATAACCACCGGGGTGCTCTATTTTTTCCTCATTGAATACTATGTCATTTTTTTGCCAGTTTAGATATTTCGGCCTGCCTAGACTAATTAAAATTACTTCGAAAACACCAGTCCTTTTCTGCAAATGACCCTAATTTTCACAATCACAATATTTTAACAGAAAAAGCTGCAGACAAATTATGACCGAAAAATATTCCTTTTTTTTTTTATAAATTGAGAGGTACATAAGGTGTGTTCCAGTTAATTCATATTCTGTTTTATCTTTAACAACCCTGCTGAGGTTGTTTTAAATTAGAATAATCTCTTTTTTTTTTTTTTTTTAAAGCATATTTTTTGGGCTTTTTATGCCTTTAATTAGATAGGACAGTGGAGACCGACAGGAAGTGAGTGGGAGAGAGAGTCGGGGTGGGATCCGGAAAGGACCATGGGGCAGGAATCGAACCCGGGTCGCCAGCGTGCAGGTGCCCCAGCCAGTCGCGCCACTGCTGGTGCCAAATTAGAATAATCTCTTGACCAATCTGACGTTGAACAAGTGAAATCAAAAGCAGATTACGCCCTATTCTGTATCACACTTTTGTATCGATTTATAGCCGATTTACGATGCATAGTTACATCCCTACTGATAAGTAATCTTAAAATTGTGAAAACTCTCGTGTATTCTTTGCATTTGGTTTCTTTGTTACAGGCCTATCATTATTTTCTTCCCCTAAAGAAGTAGAACATTTCCTTAAAAGACTACACTGTTCCTCAAAAATTGCATCATTATTGTTTGTTGGAAAACACGTTGATTTAGATTTCATCAAAGGTTAGCTGATATCACTCTGGGTGGTAACCAGTGCTTTTTACAGAAGTGCACACTGATATCACTCTGGGTGGTAACCAGTGCTTTTTACAGAAGTCCACACTGATATCACTATGGGTGGTAACCAGTGCTTTTTACAGAATCTCCAAAATAATTTTTAGGAAGGATTGTCTACTGGAGAATATGTGGTGGATCATTTTGATGTGCTTCAGTAACATTTTGCGGCTTAAAAGTTCCTCTTTTAAGCCTGCTGACAGTTACAGAATCATTCTGAACTGTGGATCAAAAAGTAGATTAAAACGGTTAGCCTATAGGTCAGCTATTGGATTATTATATTTATCCAAAAATTATATTTTGCAAAGATCCCTCACCTTTTTCCTGATAATGTGTATTATTGTTAATGGTGTATTAAAGTAACACAATGTAGGAATTCTCCTTTTTGTCAATTTTAAAACACACTGGGTACAGATTTAGCACCAAGGGGGTGCTCAATTTGTCAAGAACTGATGAGTAAAGGTCATATTCAGGCAAACATCGGTATTGAAAGAGACGCAATTCTGCCTATTATAAGTATTGGTGAATATCACTAAATGAGTTTCAAGCCATTATTTTAAGGCAGAACTGTATTGTGTTACTTTGACATGCAAGTTGAGATATGGTGACCATTTGTTTTTTCAAGTTAGGCTATATGAGTGGACACACATGGACAGATGTACAGATCTGATTATAAAAACCTCAACCAAGATTGAGGGTAAAAATGACTTAGTGGATGTTTTATGGGTGAAGGAATAATGGCAACATGTTCAGTAGCTGTCAAAAGCAAAGTATGAACCCCTCATGTGCACGTAAACAAAGCTCTGATTATAGGGTAACACTTGAAGGTATCTACATAAGAGTGACATGACAGTCATAACCCCAACACTAGCCCTAACCCTAACTTGTCATGACAAAAACCGAATGACACTTCAAAAACCGAATGACAGAAGCGGTATGTCATAAACGTTTATGACTTGTTTATAATGTTTATGATGCGTTCATGACAGTGTCATGTCACTCTTATGTAGATGCCTTCAAGTAAAATGTAACCGATTATTGTTTTCATAAGTCATATGGTTGACTGTTCAGTTCAATTTTGACAACCAGATGTGGTTGTAAGTTTTGGAGGACGGGCTACAGAATTCTAGTGCATTGATTTTTAAAAAAAAAAAAAATTTATGTTAATTTGTGCATATAGATTCCTGCTCAGAGGGTTGGAAATATTGGCACCAATTCCACAAATTATTTGGCTGAAAAAGAACAAATTCTATCATTGAACTTTGGAAGTGTTGAAAGATATCGGTAAATAATACCTGTCAACTCTCAAGGCAGTAGTTTATATGTAACTTGCCATTTCATTTTAATGCTGTATGTCCACCTGGACTGAAATAAACAACCACATGCATTTCAAACATTAACTCCGATATGTTTCTGCTCAAGCAGTCATTACAGCAAATGATTCATTCACGGTCTTTTCTTTAGAAATCTTGTTTATTTAAGGTTCTCCAGAAGCAAAGAAAACGTTTTGTTTATTTTCAAATGACACAGCCACAAAAATGAATTAAAATTAAATGAATTCTTGTACTTATATATGTTCTATTTATGACCTATTTTAGGTCATTGTAGGTGGAAACTCGTAGATTCATAGTGTTTTGGGGAAGTATGTTCACTTTGGCAGTGAAATCTAAATGGTAAAGTCATACTTTTGCTAATGCTCTGGCCTAGTACATCTAATTATCAAGCTGTTTAAACTGCTTTTATTGCCTCTCTTTACACACCACAGGTTGATGCTTCAGTTACCAGAGGAAATGGGGTTAATCGCCATAGCTCTTCGTCAGACAAAGGGCAGAGGTCAGTAAATTTCTACTGCAACACCCTTTGCCATTAGAACACTCCTTTAGTTCCAGCAGCCTTGCACAGGCATGGTTCTCACCCAAGCAAATTAGCAATCATATTGCTACGTGGTCTTTTAAAGTATTAAAAGCAGTGTCAACTTACTAAAAACACTGTGCCCAGGCAGTGACTCTATGGTGGGAGACCAATTTCCATCATAATTGTTGGGGTGTGAACAGTGTCTGTAAGTCTCTGCTGTGTTCTGGACACTTGATTTCAGGTCGCGGAGGAAATGCTTGGCTTAGCCCATTGGGTTGTGCCATGTTCACCCTGCATGTGCGGATTCCCATCAGTTCGTTACTGGGTCAGAGGATTCCCTTCCTGCAGCACCTGGCGGCTCTGGCTGTGGTGGAGGCCGTGTGCACTCTGCCGGGATATGAGGTATGAACCACCCTGCATTTCCACCTCAAGCACTCTAGTGTTTGCCAGTGCTTGGCCCACCTTCGTTGTCCAAGCTATCAGAGGGAGCATTTGCTACCGTGGAGATCCCAGAGGTATCCCCTTTTTGTTGTGTTCGCCTCCATCTGCAGCCCATCGCCCTAGCACACACCTGTCTTGTTTACTTCAGAGAAAGCAACTCTGTGGCAACCATACATGTCGAGCCCTACTGGTTTATTTTTGTTTCAATATATGTGTGCAATGTGCATGTATGTATGTGCGTGTTAAGTATATGTGCACTTGTAGAGTGTGTCTATGTGCTTGTAAAATATGTGTCTATTCAGGAAATCGTTGATGACAAACACTCATGTCACACAAAGACTTGTTATGGTTTTGTCCTGAATCAATTCACGCTTTGACATTGGAAATATTTTTGTTGTGAAAAAAAAAAGCAAGTGCTTCAATTAAAATAAATAAATAAATACATAAATAAAACCGTTAAAGGCAGTATAGTGTCTGTATAGAATTACAACTAAAACTGTAGGAACAGCATATAGGGATTCCAGAAAACTAGATGTACCACATAGTGGTAGTGGTACATGGCCTAATATGACTGCCGCCCAGTCCTGCGTGTTCTCTTCACAGAAAATAAATCACACTTCTCAATTTCTCTCCATCTGACAGTCCGCAATTCATGAATTGCAGTGTCCCCCATGCATGGAGTTTCACAACTAGGGTGCGTCCAGAGGTTGTCGTGGTGATCATTCATGTCAAATTTTGTGTGTTTCGGAACATCTCATCACAAGATATTAGCAATGGCATCACGTTTTTTGCAAACATTTTTCCCTTTGGTGGCGCTACACCACAAATGTGTGTTTATGGGCTGGGTTGATACAACTCCTTGAGGCCAACAGGCCAACATACCCCAAAAATGTTGTCATCTTGGACGTGATGGTTCTCGAATTATTCTGCCAAAACTGCTTTTGGCCTACTCTGCTTTCAACAGGTTCACTGCAGGGGGGAGTGGTCTCTGGGAACCAAAAGCTTTTTTCCTTATCACCCTAGTGGGGCTATATGCCCACCAAGTTGCATGTGCTCCGATGTTCCGGTGTGCTGGGAATTGTCTACAAAAATTGCTGTGGGAACATAGCATAGCATAGCATATAGTCTGATTAATAACTCAGGTTCACGTTATAGGGTATGCTTCTAAATGTGTCACAAAATGCTGCAAAAACTCCTATAGGACATATTCAGATTAAGGTGTATACAGCTCTGGACTTTTTTCTGATGTCATCCTATGGTGTGGTATGGAGTGACATTCGAACGTGATTAAAATTAAGAGACCACTGCTAATTTTAATATGATCGTTAACTCATTCGAATGTCACTCAGCAACCGTAGAATGAGATCAGAAAAATGTGCAGTGCTTAATTTTTCTGAATTTTTTTCTGAATCTTTTCAAAGACTTCTGATGTATGGGTAGGATTTATTGTATTGTCATGATTTTTCTGTCTGTTCACTTTCTTAACAGGAAATAGACTTGCGGGTCAAATGGCCTAATGACATCTACTACAGTAACCTAATGAAACTTGGTGGTGTTCTGGTGAATTCAACAGTTATGGGATCCACCTTCCATATTCTCATAGGTAATGTAAGGTTACATTGGCATGATTTAGCAGGGAGTTTTTTGCCCTGCATCTGGACAATTAAGCTTTTACTCATCTTCACGTTATCGGTTTACAGGCTGTGGCTTCAATGTCAGTAACAGCAACCCAACAATCTGCATCAATGACCTGGTGGTGCAGCATAACCGGGAGCATGGCTCAAACCTGGAGCCCCTGAGCCCAGCACACCTCATTGCCTGCACAGTCACCCAGCTCGAAAAGCTCATTGCAGATTTTCAAGAGAAGGGCCCATCAGCCGTGCTACCCATATACTACAAAAGATGGATTCATGGGTAAACTACAGCTTTGCTGCTTACTCTCTCTGTCACTCAAGTTTATTTGTGGTGAGGTAACTCTGCTTTTTATCGCTTGCATTTGTAAGGTTATTTTTTATTAATTAACTAGATGTACCGCATAGCAGTACATTGTATGAATGTGGTAGAGGCCCCCGGAAACTTAAAGCATCTATACCTTATCAGCCTACTGGGGCTATATGCCTACCAAGTTTTATTTGTCCTGGGGTTCTGGAATCGTTGACTAATATTACTGGGGAAAATAAGGGAACAAAATTCTGACAAAACTTAATATGTCATAATTAATCAGTCCTTAGCCAATTATGGTGTAGCTAACGGAATTGTGTTGGATTTTTATGTCTTGCTACAGAGTTTCACCTGTGTCAGAACTGGTCTACTTTATTATTCTGTTCGAGCAGCTGAATGTAATAAACATGTGGCTTGTCTTATCTCAGTGGGACTAAGGTGAAGTTGTGGAGTGAGGATGGTCCAGAGGCGGAGGTGGTGGGGTTGGATGACCACGGCTTTCTACAGGTGAAGGCAGACAAGGACGTGGTGTCTGTTCAGCCTGACGGGAACTCCTTCGACATGTTAAGGAACTTGGTTGTCACTAAGCACAGCTAGGCACCATTCTTGGTTTAGTTATAGCCTGTCTATCTGCAGAAGTACTGTACACTTTTTAGATCTTACTTACTTTTTTGCTGAATTATTGACTGAAGAAGTATTTGCCTATTCCATCCCAGATATAAATTTCCTCTGTCATAACATAAAAGTATTAGGCATTTCATCCATGTCATTTTAATTCACTATGCAAAACATATATAATGTGCTATGCTAACTTAACAACATGGCAGCTATAGTCACAGATCTTGTTGGTACTCATATCTTTCAACACTACAACAATGATCAAGGTCTGTTCAGCACAATTTCTCTTGATTTGAATTTCTCTGCTGAATTGATGTCTTGCAGGTGAACAGGAATTTTCTTTTTTAACACTTTTAAAGTGAAAAAAAAAGATGTTGTGCCTTTTCATTTTCACATGCTGTTGTTTACATTATCTGTGCTATAAATGATGTGTCAGTGATCATGGCCCTTCTTGGCCACTGCTAAGTGAGACAATATACAGCCTGATTTTCTTTGAACATATATATGAATGGCTGTACAAAATGAGATGCAGTATTAGTATACAAAATTACTGGTGTATATGGCAAAGTAGGTAGACCAATCATCAGGGAACTGGATGTCCAGGGGCAGTCATGAAACCTGGATTACTTGCTGAGCACTTAGATTTTTCCCTTATACTGACTTCTGACCTATATGTTCTGCTCTAAAATTGACACAGACACATTATTTATCATAGCTGGCTCAGTTGGCTTTACTCAAAGTGAATGCCACAACTCTGTCACTACTACTGACACATGGCTTAGAAATTAGAGATGTGGGTGTTCTACCCCACAATTCTACCATACATTTCTTAAGCCATACTCTGCTAATGTGCGACTGCCCTAAAGATGGAAGACAAAAATATTTGGAAAAAAGTCGAATACACTTAAATTCTCTGGTGCACAAACTTGTGCTTTTAAGGAAGCTGGGCAGAAACCGGTAACGGAAACATTCAACTTCATGAGGTGTTTTAGTTTGTCATCTTACTTAACGCAGATAGAAGAAATAAAAATCAACCCTGAGCCCAACATGTTATTGACAGCGGATTGAGCCTTACAGTATATTCTTGAAAATGTATAGTAGTACTGATTTCATGAACATTAAATTTGTGCTGAGAGGAAAAGCAAAATCCCCTCTCTACCGCACAGACTTACAGATGGATTTGGTTTCTCCCTCTCCCACTGTAGTTTCAGATCTAGACTAATTTATACTCATTTTGGCACAGACAATGCATACACTTTGTGACAATTAAAAGGTAAACATGGGTTTGTATGTCTTACATTTAAATATAGGCAAAAATGTCACATCAAGCATTTACTGTAATTCTACAAAATTAAAAATGACCACACTTTTCTTATATTTTTACTGTTCTGCTACTTGGTCTTGTATTAATTAATGTTTTGTATGTGCTAAGGACATGTTTCTTGAGAAAAAGTGAAAATGACAACTTGATGTTAAGGAAGTGCAGATTACTCATAATTTGATGTATTATTATGTATAAGCTCTGCTTAATAGTTTGTCATGGCTTTTATGAAACTTAAGGCATGTTCACAGTGGTGTAAAGAGACACTTGGTTTGATGAGGTTAATGTGATTTAGAATATATCCTTTAGAATATCCTTGATTAAACACAGTGGTCTTTTATTTTGTGTCATTATCAAATAAAACATACAAACAATTTGTTTTGTGTCAAAATTATCAAACCCGAAAGAGTTATACCTTAATCCACAGCTCACCCCTTCAGCAGTTGTACATGTTATAGTGAGTAAAGCTCTGCTGTATTTATGGGTTTAAAAAAAAAACCATGTTGACCAGCTACACTATTACCCTGCATGCTTCAGGGACCAGGTGGTCCGGCCCCATTCTTCCCTTCCCCTTGGGCTCACTCGCCCGGAGGGGGTGATGAGGTGTGGGAGAAGGCTGTGGTGCAGGTGGACGGAGGCCGAGTGTGGCGTGAGGGCTGGGGCGGGATGGCGGAGAGGCCATTTCCTGCGCTCCCTTTGGCTCATCCCTCGGCCTGTTAGAGGACACCTCATTTGTCTTCAGCACCTTAGGCTTTTGGCTCATCTCTGCCAGATGAAGTGAAAATATGCCTACAGACGATGCAAGCTGTATGAAGCCTTCACCTCATTATGAATTATTCCCTCATCCAAAGGTTTTGTAACTGTACTGGAGTCTCAATTTTCATACCCAGCACTAGATTTTCCTGTCTAAAATGGTTCAAATTTTGCAATCCCTATTTGAATAGGATATACCATTTTCATTCAGGGAGTAGTAGACTTGTACCTATATCAGGCATGTTTTCAACAATTCCTCCCATGTTTGCTATATTCATGATGGAAAGGTATGGGGGAACACTTGGATGTTTGGACCGTTTGCTGCAAATCACATATCTGTGCATGTCAAGTATTGGATTGGTCACTCTTTCTGAAGACTGAAGTAGTTTGAAAGTTTATTAGGCAAATAGCTTACCTTGGATCCATAAATGGTGCCCTCTCAATATCCTATTAAACAATTTCTGTGGAAGGTGTCAGGGGTCAAAGGAATCTATCCTTTTTAATATTGGCTGCATAATACCACATCTCTATCTGGCCTCCCAGGAGACTGGCAGGACGGCACACAGGAGTCCTTTGGCTCACCTTCAGAATAATTTTTCTCCAGATTTTTTTTCTTCTAGAAAATGGGAGGCCTTATCATTTTTCGTAAACAAAAATAAAGCACTACTTACTCTTTATAGTGCTTTCTCTGTGAAGTTTGGTGCTGGCATAGCTTAAAACCTCAAGGATTTAAGTCTATGGTGGATACCAAGGGGATGGGTTGTGTGTGTGTGTGGAGGGGGGGGCTCACAGGTGTGCTCACACTGATGGTGTATTTCATGTAGACCATAGGCCCTAACATGATCTAAATTCAGCTTCAAATCTTTGTTTATGTAGACACAGCTGGGCTATTGTCTGACATGACTTTACTGTTCTGTACTGTACGACAAATAAATCTTTTTTTTTTATCAGCTAACATTACACAAATGCATCATCAGATCGTATCTTTTCACTTAACTCAGCTATTCCCTTAACTATTAGAATTACCAGACAATGAGCCAGTTTGATTTTGCATAGGAAAATAGCCAGCAATATGCACATGGAGAGAAAATGACATAAACCTAAAAGCCATTTAACATATTTATTCCAGTTGAAAGCAAACTACTCTCTGTCATTTCAAGTTCTTCACAGAGAAAATGAATGCTTTTATTTATACATGAGACAATTGTTTTGCATTATAAATAAGCAAATCGCTATGTGTTTCACAAGAATAAATACACACATGACTCTACTGCATTAAGAAAAATCATAATTAAATGGCCAACTGAAGTCTTGTTAATGTTAAGCATTGAGAAAGCTGGTTGTTAGACGACAAGAGACCTCTATATGCCTTCTGGTGATGGGCCTTTTCGTCCTGATGAGTGACAATTGTGTGGACCGGTGTCCTTCTTTGCACAATTCACCACATAGTAGTAATTATTTCAGTGCCTTTCCTAATTTCACTGTTTAAACCTCTTTTGTAGATTTACTTTTTACTATGTTGGGGTGTTTAAACAACCAGAACATCACATTTAAAGCTTGCAGTGTCAACTGAATTTAGGAAATTGTGTTATAGCTGTGTTAAAAACATGCAAATTTATGGTAAAAAACAAAAGCAATATAAATCATTACAGGTTTTCTTTCTAAGATACAGCTCGTTCTTGAATGGACTGTAAATTTGTAATATGCACATTTTGGCTACAATCTGCCAACGCATTACATTATGCCAGCTCAAAAGTATGCAAAAATATATATTCAATAAACCTGAAATCGCATGCCGCCCCTTGCAGGAATCTCATATGTGTGTAAGGTGTCAGTCTGCTGAAAGCAATGAGGGTTCTCTCTCTCTCTCTCTCTCTCTCTCTCTCTCTCTCACTTTTCTCTCTTTCTCTTTCTCTCTCACTCAGTGTCCTGTGGTCTGCCCTTTGACCCTTTGGCCTGTTACCTCTCATTGGTGATGATGACAGATGTGCCAATGTAATGGGGGATCTCCCTGTGGCTCTCGGGTGAAGAGCTGGACGCTGGGCTTTGGCTTTTGTAGAGGTATGGGTTGATCTCTTCCCCTCTGTAGCTGTAATTGTCCGTTAAATGGCCCAGTGTGTATGCTGGTCCTTGGAAGGAGCTATGCTTGGCTAGAACATGGTGGAGGTTCAAAGACACATAGGGGGTATGGCCCCCGAGGCCCACTCCCATGAACATCCTCTTATCCTCAGCGCCACACTGCTCCACAAGCTTTGGGGTCCCACGGTCCCCACTGCTGTCCATATGGTCTGAGCCGGGGTGGTCTGACCGGTGTGTGTAGGAGGACTCCATCATGCACAGCCTCCTCCGCTGCTCTAGCATAACCTGCATAGGTAAGTGCTGGCCCAGGCTGTGAAGGGGTCGAGCAGCCTGTTCACAGCTGGCCTTGGCAAATGCGGGGCCACCGAACATGTTGCACGGATTTCCCTTCTCGGCCGAGTCGAGAGAGTCTTTGGGGTCTCGACTGAACAACATCTTGCTGTCTTCTTTCGTGACATGCTGAGGGGGGTTTTCATACGGCTCCTCCTTGAACCCACTGTTAGGTCTGGAAGTTGAACAGCTGGAAAAGCCCTCATGAATTGGTTCACTGATGTATCTTCTGCTTGCTGTTGGCCCTGCAGTTGAAAATGATATGGTACATTAAAACAACTGAATTGTAACTGGTGACATCAGGGAAAGTATGTGCTGAGTGATGCACCAGACACAGAGGAACAGCTACCCACAGCACACAACTCTGATAATTTTTGGAGGACTTGAAACCCCTATATAGATGAGAGATAATGATCGCTAATGGAAAATAATTAATACATTCTATAATTTAATACAAATAATTTTGTGATACATACTAACTTGAAGTTACTGACTTAAATACTGACTTAAAGTGTGTGTGTGTGTGAGTGTGTGAGTGTGTGTGTGTGTGTGTGTGTGTGTGTGTGTGTGTGTGTGTGTGTGAATTGATTTTCAGATTCCATTTGGCACAAAATCACTGGCAGTTCAATCACTTGCAAAGGGACTGTTCTTCATTCAGCAAAGAAGATGTCTGTTTTCCACCCTGCAGCTGAAGCTGCCTCTGTATTTGGGGCTAACTATTTTCATGGTGCTTCATACAACAGCTCATTTTTGATGCTCACCACTCTGAAGAGCTATTTCTTTCCTGAAAGAGACCCTTGCTCCAATGATGTCTTTTGTAACTGTCAAAGGATACTGTTATTTTTATTTGAGTTCTGGTCTGCCAAAGGCATGTCTAATATAAATGCACTGTGTCTGGAGGGCTTTGAGTGTGTAATGATGGTGAGAATGTAAGTTAAGTCATCCCAGGAAGAGATCAGTATAAATCAGTTAAAGTAGAGCAGTGTTGAGTTATAGTGCCCCATGGGTTGAATCTCCTCCTCCTTTCCACCACACACAATATGCACCTCATAGCCAGGCTTAAAGGTAAAGCTTTTCTGTGGTCTGCTGTTGAGTAAAACAAGACAATGCAACAAAATCCCACGAGTTGGAAATGGGACTGTGGTGTCACAGGCGGGGCCATATAAGTCCTATAATTATTAAATGAGTTGCAGTATATCCACAACATTTTACGGCTATTAAGGGTTCTTCATGAAATTTCAAAATATGCATTTTGAGGAACAGAACAGGAACAAAAGTGGGTCTTTAACAATTGGAATATTGTCAATCAAGACCATTCATCAAACGAGCAACACAGTTACCATTACCTGTGGCAAATAGTAAGTGCTCTGTTCAGTAATCCAAGTTATAGTGTCTCAAAAATTAAGCAGCACATAGTACATTGTTCAATTAGCCTATTATATGATGGCTATGATAAATGAAGAAAATTGTCAATTAGTCCACAAATTCTGCCACATGAGTTGGATCTATAGCCATCTTTATAGGATGACATACCATTACTTCTACTTCGTCACTCTCAGAGCAGGTATGCAAGTGTTTGCAAAATCTGCATACCTGCATATGGGCTGTTGCAGGGCACTGGGGAGGGACTCAAGGTGTGGTTGTGGTGGCTTTTCGTGGAGTGCGATGAACAAGGGTTGGTGCAGTTCCAGTGGCCATCGGGCCGGGTCTGCAGGGAGCTCAGTAACTGGCGGGTGGCCTGGCCTGTGGAGTTCTGGGCTGGCCGCAGCTTCCTGACCGCGAATGCGGGGCTGTCTGAGGAAAAGTGCCCATAGGGGTAAGGCAGTGGAAGTCCATAGGCAGGAGTGCAGAGCACCTCTGCAGCCTCAGGCACCGAGGCCTGCTCCTGGCAGGATATGAGGCTGCATGGGGGACTCTCTTTCCAGCTTCCAGCCTGAGAGGAGCACTCCAGCTTGTCAGAATGGAAAGAGGGACTTGGCTAAAAGGACACAAACCATCAACCACAATGTCACTGATTGAATGTCAAAAATTAGTTGTTGTCCATAAAAAAAAAAATGTTGCTGATTTGTTGAAGGGGAATTCCGGTGATTTTTCACATAGATCTCCGTTTCTCGCGGTCACTGCGTACTGTTGGTACGAAAAAATCCAAAAACACTAGCTCGAGTTGCTGCAGCCAGCAGCTAAAGCAACCAGGTAGCTACAGAATTACACTCTGGGGGCATGAACATGGGGGCTCATGAACATGCCCCAAGAGTGTAACGCTGTAGCTGCCTGGCTGCTTTAGCTTTTCGTTTTCGTACCGACAGTACTTGGTGACCTCGAGAAACAAAGATCTATGTGAAAAAATTCCCTTTAACTCTTGGTACAACTTTAACAAGATCAGAGGAGGGGAGCAGAGAGGGAATCCAACCTGAGGGTAAGGAGACATCTTCAGCTTGGCTTTGATCTTGACTGCTTTGGTTTTGAGCTGTTTCCGGGAGTCCTGTGATGTGGACGTGCTCTTGTAGGTTAGCACTGGTTTGATGGCCCTGGTTTGGTCCTGGGAGAGCAGCAGGTCTTTATATTCAATCTCCCTGTGAAGGCCCACATACACACAAAACCCCCATCACGACAGCAGTGTTAGAAAGCAGGTGAAACATACCGTTGAAGGCCCTGTTAAAGCTGGCTTATTATAGAATAACCAACCAAAAAGCTACTACTTCAGAAAGAGTAAGATGAAGACAGATGGACTGTGCACCTGTGTTAATACCACACTCACGTTAGCACATAGTTGACACTGACAATGCAGTGGGGCCGTGACGACCGGCTGTTGTGGACAATAGTGGCGTAGCTCTGAACCCATACCCATCCGCCATGTTTGGAGAGCATCCTGTAGTATTTGGTGGTAACTTGTCCTTTCACCAACACTATAAAGGAGAATAGTAAATCTTATTCATAAGTATCTAGTGTGATTTCATGAATGGTTGCTTGACCAAGAAATGATACATGCTTACGTTGAGGGCAAGCATGCTAATGATTAGAATAGAGTTTCAAATGACACAAACACATTAAGAAGAAATGGATGGAACAGCACTTATTGTAGATGCCAGCTCTAACTCATTGAAACCCTGTTTTCAGTGGATTTTAATATTGACAGTTGATTTCTAGTATAATTGCCTTTATTTACATTTGAAGAGTTTGGCTCCAAAACGCTATATCCTCCATTTTATTGAATTTTCATAAATATATTTTTGAAATGCTGTTCAGCAAGTAATTTTATGGAACTATAATTGGGTTATTGTTATTTGATTTATCTTTACTCAATCAAAACAACACAACTGCAATTTTATTGATATTACCTGAGATATAGCGTTTTGGAACCAAACTCTTCATATCCAAATTATTACACACAGGGATAAATATGTCTGTTTTCTTTGGAATTGAGTAACCAACTGCATTTAAAATTGTTTACAAGAAAGATGTGTTTACTGCACTTCTGAAACTATTAGGTAGAAGTATAATGGAACAATTTAATTTTAATTTCACTGCTAATTTCACCCTTGGAAGTTGAAAGTCAATGAAAACTTCCCAGACCCACTCTCAATCTCAATTGAAATTTTGATCTGGTGTGAACCAGGCAATGTTCATGAGCACATTTCCAAAACATTTGCATACTGGGTGCACTCACACAGGTGGTGAGCATATCGAAGATGGAACACGTCACACCCGTGGACATGGTGATATAAGGTTTTCTCAATCAGATCCTGAGGCTCATAACCTGTTAATTCAGCAACCCTGCAAAACAAAAATAACTGGAGTAATTTTGCAAAAGGCTCTTTGTTTTGTTTGTCTGTATAGAGCACTGTTTTGTGAATGAATGTGTGAATCTATGCACTTACCTGCTATCAAGAAAGATGAGCTTTAGATCTAGGCTAGCACGAAACATGAACATGTTGCTGTGCAGCTTTATCTCAGTGATTCCACTTGGAGGCAGTGAATGGCCAACTGCCACCAGACCTATGATCTGATAACAGGAGTCATAGATAGTCATGTCCATCACATATTGCCGGATCTTCAGATAACCGCTACAATGGATCACCTAGTCAACAGAGTAAGGGGGAAAGCATGAATACTATCCATTGTCACCCTCATCAGTTTGTTCTGAATCATATAAATATTCTCTCAATAGAACCAGGACTACCAAACTTTACAAAAATAATGGCAATAAAAAATAATAAAAGTATAAACAAAACATTTGTGAGCAGATAGTTGTAACCTATTGAGAATAAGTGAATTGCTCCCTTTAGGTGAGCCAGAGATTGCAGAGCATGCTGGGCTTCTCTGATGGGGACTGTGAGTGGAAGCTCTGTGCTAGTTCTGTGCTAGTTTAACGGCTGCTCGCGGCCCACGGACACAGACACATGCTGACGTGCTAATGGGGACCTACTCCGCACTATTTATCTTTCTCACTTCCTGTTTACTTACGCAGTGCCCCCGGACATGCAATGGTGCCCCTGCGCAGGGGGATGATTTATTCTCTACTTAACATAAATGGCTTGTTTATTACCCGTGTAAATTTCAAACAAATCTCCAAAGCAATCGGTAGAATGATTTATGTGTGACGGCTGAAGGAAAGATTTTATTGAGTGCTGTGAAGCCCAGCTGTTCCGTGAGGGAAAAATGTCAGAGGCATAACGGAGAATATATATATATATATCAATCATTTTGCTTTGTAAATAATATATCAAAATAATATCCTAGCGTCACTCATGTGATGGTGACACGGTTGTATGAAAGCATATTCAACATTTAGCCTAGACTACAGGGTCCACATTTGACAGTGGTTACAACTGATTTAAATTCACTAAGTGTGGAGCTCAGCATACATGAAAAGCACAATAGTGTCTAATTCTGATTCAAATTATCCCTGGCGATGTGGTATGTACAGTAAGTTTTGCTTGCTCCTGCTTTTCATCCAACCATTTGCAATGCAAAATTCGATTCAGACAGACACAAAAATGGAAGGCTACACGTGCCATACCCTGAATCTGCATGTCCCACTAAAAAAATTGTTTATCTTGGTGTTTCTTCATTACAGTTAAACATTAAAGGCAATAACCCTAAAAGCAGCTCTACTCAAGCAAATTATAATGAAATCATACAGTATGCAATTCTCTATGCAGTGATAAATTCCCAATGGCAGAGTGTTTATGCATACATACAACTCTGTATGCAGTGAAGAATTCATAATGCCAGGGTGTTTCTGCATACCTTGTAACCGCCACATGTTAGTCCAGCGTTGCGCTTTGCCAGAACACACTTCATTCTCAGGAAAAAGGAACGCTCCATCTCATACTCTGCAGCATAGAGAAGTACATTTGTTTTAAATTGTGTCTGCAGGGGGAGATTGCAATTAGTTATGGTGTAAAAACAATGGAGTATGAAGATATACTTCTTCCTGTTTTGAGTTATAGGGATAAAGTGATAAAGTAAAGGATACAGTTTTACATTGCTTTCTTCAGTGAAATGACTCAATTAACATGAATAAACCATAAACTTCTGCATTAGTTATGTTTTTAAACTTTATATTTTGTTTATGATAATGCATCACATGTTACAAAAAGGGTGTCTTTACTATTTAGTGCATTACTTTTGTACATTTGTAAACACCAGCACAATCAAACAATAAGCAATACCATGCTTTATTACAGTCAGGAAGTGTTCATGTTGTAGCATTCATTTTGGAGCTTGTTTTGTTTGCTGTTGTGTACCTTGCAGGAAGTGTGGAGTGAGAGGCTGGTGTGCACTCAACACTGCTGTCATTTCATCATGGTCTGAGGGGTGGATATACTCAAAAATACTATTTCCTGTCAGCTCCACCTGTGGACACAAACACTTCTATTCTGAGCTTGTTATGTTCACGTTTGTTTGATTTTATGTGTATCAGTGCAAGGATATAAATTATTTAGGCAAAGCCTATGTGTGGATTCATCCAACATGGGTCCAGGAAAGTTTGATTGGTGTCCCATTCACTGATATAGTGTGAGCTAGTAACTAGCTGGTGCTATAAATTAATTTGCACAAACATTTGCATGTGAAAACATAAACAAAGTACATGCGAAACTTTGATCTATTTTACTACTCCAATCTGTTGGTCAGATTAGACACAGAGGAGGCTACTGATCAACACTTCAAGGATAAATGGGTTCTTCACAGATGCACTCCCAAGACTTAATCTGAGCTTTGTAGTTGTAGAGAATAGTGACTGCAAGAACTGATTCTGCTTGTGAGGAATGCAAAGTGTCTGCGCAGGCCTCATCAGACACACCATACTTATACTTAATAATAATAAGTTTATTTTATATAGCGCCTTTCTTAAACCCAAGGTTGCTTTACATAGTAGAAGGAAAACACCATAAAGTTCATTGCTACTTGTTGCATTCAGAGATTAATCAAATACTATAATTAGTACTGTATATCAGACTATTCCACATTATTCCACCAATATGGGAGTTCACAGCCAAACACACACACACACACACACACAGACATGTTCTCAGCTTTAGGCACAAAGAAACAGGTGTTCCGTCCACAGTTACACCAACAATGTAATTTGCCAAAATGCAAATGAGCTATGTTGCATCTTTTTTTTTATTGGTGTCAGGATGTGTCTGTGTGTTGTCTCCTGTTACCAATAGCATACAATATAGATCCAATTATATATTTCCCTTGTGTGCTCAGCATTTTCTATTTTAGCACAGTGGGCAGAAACCAAGGGCTGACCAGCAGTTCCAGCTCCTCTAAAGAAAAGGGGAAAGAAGGAACAAGCTGCTGGACTGATATTCTACAAATGGGTCAAGACTCTGTTCAGTCAGGAGAAAACAGCACGTTTGAAAGAAATGGACCTGGAATATCTTCAAGAGGTATAGCCAGTCCCTGGCACATGGAACGTGTGTTACCTCTAGACATTCCTCCCATTGGACAGGCTCTCAGATAGACTGGCTAGGGGAGAGGTGCAAGAAAGTGTGCATTCTGCACAGGCTGCTCCTGCACCTTGTCATTATGGTGTCCGTATTAGGGCTATAAGGGTGGACCTGGGGTGTCTATGGAGTCTCATACTGACTGTATCACAGAAAAGAAAAGTGGTCCTGTCCTGAATGTATTTTCATTCCAAAAGAGAAAAACACTACTATGGGGCAGTGCTGACCTATCGGTCTTCAGAAGGGAGGATCTTTAGTGGTGAGCAGAGCCTCGTCTGTTTCCAGGCAAATAAATGATGTGATATTTCTGGGAAGATAGCAGGGGTTCTGGACTTTTTCATGGGGCTTGGAACAGAGACCACTTGATTGTATTATTGGACCTTGTGTTTGTCTTTGTTTGGTGGTCACAATCTGTTGTGGAAGACGTTCAGCTACTCCTTGATTAGATTGCAACATTATCTAAAGCCACATGCCGGCACCATTTGGATATTGGTATCATGCTTGAACGCATTAATTGAATTTCAACACTGTATTATTACGCCAACTTCTGTACACTATTTCATCCTCAGCTTTCACCACTGTAATGGAGGTGATCATAAGAGCCTCTAAGTGAAACACAGCCACCTCCCATCAGAGCTTATATGGATTGCATTAAAGATGTGGTGGTGCAGCTTGGGCTGTTGCCACATTTAAGGGGGCCTCTGACTGTTAATGGGAGGTGGAGAATTTTGAGAATCCTGGAATCAGGCAGGGAATAAGAAGTAGCTAGGGGTTTTACTGTGAACTTTAAAATTATGATAGTCAGCTCCATGGAGAAACTCAAATGTATGAAGGCAAACCCTCCACACAGCGTAACAATCCAGCAATTAATAACACTGCTCCAAACAGGGAAGATGTGGAGTCCACTGAAGCTGTTCAATAACTAATAGGGTGATCACTAGACAGGTAAAGGGAGGAGAAGCAGGGTCAGGACTACAAGAGCATTGTTGATTACAGGAAGATTGGTATGTTTGTTTGAAAGAAAAAACAAACCTTTGCCACTTCACAAAATCAATTGTATATTTTCTTGTGGAGGCCAAAACAAGACTGTTGGCGAATGGAATGGAGTGGAAACGGCTAACATCTTTAGGAGCAGGCATGGTGTTGTACTCTGAAGGTGAGCACTTTTATGTTGAGTTTAGGCTAACAATGAATTTTGAAGACAAAACTAGGGAAGTCATTGTAAGACAGAAGCAAAGATATGCACATTTTATGGGAAGCCACGGAATACAGTTGGCAAGCACACCAAAGACCAGTGAAGAGGTAAGGGTAAGAGGTTCTTCCTCAGCTATCTATCACATTGCTTCTATTTGGAGTCATCTCATGGCCACACAAGGAAACCTGTGCACCTGACCTCTTACAATGCCCTGGAATGTGGCACCAACAGAGCACAAATAATATGTTGTTTACAACTAACTAATAACATAACTAACTAACACATATACTGTAGAATAATCTCTACACATAATCGTTTAAGAGCTTACAGCAATGTGTCTCAGACATCCACACAAATCATACGAAGTACCTAATCTGAGCTAACATCTGAATAGTTTAAACAATCTTAGCCAATTTATTTTAGATGTAGAGGCAAACAACAGCTCAGTCTTATTGGTTGGTCTCCTTTGCTACAAACTGTGCAAATAATACCCTCAGCACAAGGCAGGCAACTTCAGAAAGACCCCCTGAGACTGGCAGATAATATTAACTTATCTATATTGGCTAAATGGAAACCTTTGTGGGACTTCATCTCCAAACAAATGTTTGAATGATGTTATCAAATTGCTCCAAGACTGACCTAGATTATCTCTGTGAACCGGACACAACAGATAATGTTTTAACCGTCAATTCAAGTCAAGATGGAGCCATATTCATAACCTGCTGGTTTTACCATGACTTGATCTTATGTGCAGCAGTTAAGAGGGAAGAGAACAAAGCAGACAAACCTGTGACAATCCTAGATGAACTGAGGCAGTCTCAGAGATGTACATTATTTTCCCATCGGATGCCACAACAAAGACAAAGCCATCAAGTGTCTGAAAATGTAGAAAAGGAATACATTTGTAGAGCTCCGATGGTGAACAATTGGTTAAAAAAAGTTAAAACCACACAGTACTTTATTTTTGTATCTTTTTACAAACATTACATAAACATATGGTGATTTCTTGACATAATGACCTGCAGAAGGTGTGAGCCCAACTCTTTTGCCATGTTGTCCAGTGGACTGATTCGAGTAGGTTGTCCCCAGGCATCTCCTAGACCTTGGAATGAAACATAAAACATAAGAAGTCACTCTTGTACAAATTCACATAATTTCTTTCTGGGCAAATCTGAATTTCAATATAGGACATGGATGCACATGATACTTAATAAATGGTCTCATCGCAAAATTAGCAAATTAAATTCAGAGCTTGATGTACACTCGAAATAAGAAACTGGTCTGTTGCAAACTTGTCTGTTGAAATGTTTGTCATCATCAAAGAAGTAGATTATTCAGAGAGATGTATTTAATTGATCTAACTGTACATTCAATCGCTAACACAGTGCAACCAATTTTAGTAGTAATATTTCTGCTAATTTGTCAAAAGTTACCAGCAACAGCACCTACTTCTCTTTGCAAAGCTGTATCTCTGGGACAAGGAGGAAAGTTCGGCACATTTTCACTTCATTACTTATGCAGGTAACAGATATTTTTACAGTTAAATATATCATAATTATTATTTACCCATCAAATTGATTTGTACCTTTATATGATCTTCATTGATAGAAATTGTAAGCATATTTGTAAACCATAGCCTACTTGCTATGTTCAGTAATGGAATATTACTTTCCCAAAACTCACTTCCTTAATTGCATTATAATGTCCAAGCATTTAAATATATAATGACTTCTTATATAATTATTTTTTAAAGAGCTGCAATGCATTGGCAGCAATTCATTTGGTAAGGTCAGTTCTTAATTCATAGTATTGGCCATTTTAATATATCTGCAGTGACTCGTGGGTTCAAATATGAAATTTGCACCGCATATTATGGGAGGGAAGACTGTTTAAAGCTCCTTGGTTTTCCTGGATAACAATGAGACCTATCCTAATCGACTATCTAGACAATAACTAAAATTACCTTCCACGTGACACCAGCAGTGTTCCGAGGATGGCACCACAGCATACCCGCGACTTGGTGCGCATCTCATTTTTTGTCATGGTAATAATGAATAGGCCTACTTATCTAGGCTACATGGTTTTTATAATTTGCTGATTATTTTGAGGCTATAGGCCTACTGATCAAAATTAAATGGACATTGGACAAAATTAAATATAGACCGATTGCTTGTGTGCGTTTGCATCAGCCATTTAGCGTATTCAAACCTGTTTGGGTCTATATTTAGCCAAAGATACTTTTACTTCTCTGGCAAACAAAAAAGAAAACTTACACACGGTAACTTAAATATTTTTTTCCCCAGAATATCCCAGAAGTAATGTTTAAATTACTGAGCTATTTTAAAGCATTGAGGTTTCAGTACAAAATATTTAGTTTCTTAGGCGTGCATGAGAGACATGGACAGACATGGATTAAACAATAATAATAATAATAATAATAATAATAATAATAATAATAATATATACACGTAACATTAATGGGAAAGTGGCACTTGAAAGTATGTTTCCGTCATAAAATAATAAAATCAAGTGAATGCTTTGATGCACCCTATCCAAATTTCTTTACGCTTTTTTGCCAGTCAAGAAAACTTTGTTTTCTGTGAAATTTAAGTCTCACGATTAAAAAAGAAAACTGAATCAGGTTTCTCTGATATTAATCTAAAGATGCCATTTTTCGTCCCCCGGCCCGATTCCACTTCGCTATTTTCTCATCAGAGACCGTACGCTGATGATGCTGCATGGGACAGAGCGTTTTGACAAGACTATGCCACTGTGTACGCAGGCATAAGTGGACAGAAATATTGAGTAGCCTACATTTCTTTCAAGATGAGGTATAAGCAAAATATGTTGTTATATAGGCCTATGTGAGCATTTCAGCTAATTCAATATCATTTTCATAAGATTATTTGAATTACATTGTGAGCTACAGGGACTACCACACATGTCTGTGCTTGTCACACATGTTAGGTTTCATTTGTAGGCTACCCTGGCTTTCCACTTTTTCTGTGCGCAATGTAATGTTTGAGCACAGAAAAAAACAATTTTGAGGTTGATTTTTAAATGGAAAGTCAGCTTCTTATTTCGTTGACTGGAGAAAAAATTGACATGAGGAAATATCATTAAAAAAATGTCAATAACCAGGTTAAACTGATAATAAGGAGAAAGATTTGTCAACATTAGTGAATATTGCAATGACATCTAATTAATGGTCTGGCAAGCCACACACCTCTAAACGAAAAGGTAGGCTAATTACATGACTAAACATTTCATTATCACTTGTGCTAGTATTACAAAAATATACTCACCATCTGGGAACACAGCTCTCATTTTGAGGTAACTTGTCGTCAGTCGAATGATTGAGGCTTTGTCCAGTTGCGATGTGATGGCAGAGGGCAGCGGCAATAACTTCGCCAGTTCATAAAATTCTCCATTTTCTTTTTCCCGTCTGGTCTTCGCTGCATTCTTGGACTTTTCCTTCATCTCTGATTGATCCAATAGTGTACTACTTGCATAACAAATTGCCTTATCCAGTCACTTTAAATGCCCAATATATAGGCTTTACATTTATGATTAGGCCTAGGCTATATCCCTACATCCCCTCCATTAAAGAGTATCTATAGCCTGAATATGCTAAATATGTTTGCTTCGAGCTAGATACGCTTCTATTCTTATTTTAATGTACAAATAGGCCTAGTGGATGCACATAGATACGATATTTGGAATACTTATTTACAAACAACTTGAATTATTTAATTGTAACCTAAGTAGGATGGGCTATATCCAGTTATTAGTGACCTAATTTTTGAAATCGGTGTAGGCCTATATTTCTTAGGTGACAGCAGTTAATAAACAAGTCAGTATCCATGTTAACATTAACATATGTATATGACCTGTTATGAGAAAACCTTTCTGGAGGCAGACAACCAAAAGTTGTGTTGGAATAGCCCGCACTTTCTCGATCCCCGAAACGGATTCGACGCGGCATTAGCTAGGCTGTTTATCAAATATGCAAATATGCAAAACTACAAAAGTATTAAGCATTTTTAGTGTCATACTAAAACGGAATTGCACTTGTAAATCATCTACCTATACAAATAATACATCGGTTTGTAGACAACCCTGCAAAGAGATTCTTTTACTCTTTGATATTAGAAAATACACTACAGTAGACATCCGCGAAACAGTAAGTACGCTAATTCTGATGTGTTAGTTGTCATGTATTTTAGACAGCTATAATATAATAATAAGTTAGGCTACCTAGTTTTTTGGATTCATTTCTGGCTACTTTACATGAGCGACCAGTGATTACAAACCCTTGAAGAAGTGGTGGGCTGGGGATTTCAAGAATCAAGACATATACGTGTCCTCATGTAGATTCGTCAACCTTACTTCAAGTAAAAATGCGTATTTCTGTTTTCAACTTCTTCATTTCAATGAGAAAAGATCTATATTCCAACAGGGGAAGTAAGAAAAATCACGAAGTAATGTGTTTCCTGCTTGCAGTCAATCCACGTCGTGGTAGATCCTCCAGAAAAAAAAACATTGTTAAGGGTCGATAATCCCAAAATATGACAAGGTAGCTCAGCAGCCGCAAGTAACCTAACCATATTTTACGCAGAACTGAAGGCAAGAGAGGAGGCGGTGTCTCACTTGAAGCACAATCTCTACGTCACAGGGTTGCTGTACTGACAAGGCGAGGTAAACCGAACTATACATCACAGGAAGGTCTACTAAGATTCTGTTAGGGCATAGCATGACTACCATACCTTTCTTCACAACTTTCTTTCATTTACAATCGTTCTGTCACTTTTTGATTGGGCGATGGGATTTGATTGGGCGTTGTGAGATGGCCACCCACCTAGGATTGCCTTTATTCATTTTGCTGTAAAGTCTATACTTGCCTTTTAAGATTAAGCATTTTTAGCCACAATTCAGTTTCATTTTCCTAAATGTGATCAGGCTTGGTCAGATTCAGAATTTAAAGGCTATCTTGACAATAATACAAGCATTGGATAATATTACTGAGCACAAAGCACTTAACTCATCCAATCAGATTTACAGACTGAGGCTCATGCCAATAATCAGGCCTACTGGTCTCACTCTGTGTCTGCATTCATATTGAAGAGTCAGTAACATTTTCACTGACACCAGTAGCCAATGTTCATTTGTTTTACAGTGTTAAGTTCTGATTGAGTAGCCTTTATGACTGAGAATGTTTGCGAGTGAAAGCGCTCACCTTTTATTGAAGGGTTTCAGAATTTCCAGCTCAGGTGTGTGTAAATCACACACTGTTTTTACCCATTTCTCTGGAGCTGAAACTGATCATTTGGCATGACAATGACACAAAATGAAAACGCCAGAAATTTGATAGTTGATGCTCGTTATTTCACTGAAGCTAAAGGGTATGAAAACAGAAACATGATTTTTGTTTTAAAGTTCTCTTTGATATTAATTTTTTCCACCTACCAGTGGTGTAGTCTGTGTGATACGCAGGACTATGTAGTATACACACTTAAAAAGCATCACCATCTCAGTATACCCAAAATAGACAAGGATACATATTAATATTTGGGGTTGACCACAGTATACCCACTACAGCTAACTACTACATCACAGTATATCCACTAACTACTACATCACAGTATATCCACTACAGCTAACTAGAATACACCACTGCCACCTACCCATTTCATCCATCTGTACTGTACTTTATAAAACTGTACCTACGATTTCTGGTAATCACCTCTTTACCCGGCTTTTTTGAGCAATCCACAGGTAACAGTAAAATGTATATATATAGGCTATATGACTGTAAAAACAGTGAAGATGTGTAAATGGTGACGTGGAGCATCACATTTTGTGTCCAATTGTTTGTGTTCATGAATGCAAACTGAGTGTGTGTGTGTGTGTGTTTGTGTGTGTGTGTGCGCGCGCTGTTTTTCTGTCCCTTTGTTTGGTTATTATACGGCAACTAGCAACAAGAGACTATGTCATGTTAATGTGATTCAGCAATTAAAGGTAAAATATCTACGCAACAAAGTTATAATAATTGAAACTTTTGAGGTGACAAGTGATGGTTGGCATATGAATCATCGTTTATGTGAAAGGGGCTTAAACTGCAGCATCAGAGAGAGGTACAAAGGATGCCTTTCACATCAACAAGTCACTTACCTTCATCCAAACCCATTTTGATTTTGATTAAGGTAATCCTATTGCCTCTGATTTAGATGAAATGCTCCCCACTGAATTGGAAGGTATTTTCATAAGAACACTTTTTGTACAGCTGCAAATATGGACATAGAACTTGCCGTGAAATAGACAATGTCGTTTTAAATTATCAGAACATTAACTGATTGACACTAACCCCATTTCCATTACTTGTGTAAATAGAGGGCTCAGTGCTTCGAAAAACTATTTATTTATACCATGATACATAGGTATCAATGATTATTCTCACAAATAATTGCTTTTTTTAAAAGTTCAAAGTTCAAAACCAAATATAGCCATTTCTCATGTTGATAAAGTGTTCTTCCTTTATATATCAGAAATAATATACCATGGGCTTAAAGACCATATTTTAAAAAAAGTATGCTTCTTTTTAATGAACTGAACAACCGCCTGGTTGTAAAAACTTTAGGTCAATATTTGAGCCGCGATTACCATAACAATGTCTGTGTATAGTGAAGTATTGAATATGCATTGTCCCATGATACACAACACACACAGGGCATTGGAGCCTATGAAGTGGATTTGTTATAAATTCATTGTCGGCCATCCTGCTCTCTTGCTTTAAATGTGGACACGGCGCAATTCAACAGTTAAAGTGGATCTCAAACGTGGCGCAATGGTGAGCTGTGAGGAGTCTGAGTGGGGATGGTGCCAGAATTTCCCTGCTCACGGAATGTCTGCTGTCCAATCAGAATTTTAAAAAATTGTGTTACCAGACCTGACTATTGTATAATAATGTCATTTTCAAAGAGAATTCAAAAATAATAAATGAATAACGCTCATAATGCTTCATATAGCGACATTGTCCACATGACTAACACACTGGCTATGCTGAAGGGTTACCGTCTCTCCTTACTCTGTCTCCCCTCTGTCCTCAGCACTGACAACTTATATGTGGTATTACTTTCATGTTCAAATGAAACATCCATGTATGATTGTAGCTAGAGTGAACCTTCATATTATTTATTGTACATTTGAATAGATGAATCAAATTACTCAGCAAAATGAACAAATTAATTTAGAGTTGAAACAAAAAGGAAATATTTCATAAAACACATGAATACCTGTCAAGTTTTGTCCAACAAAATATCCTGAAATGTGGATGAACACTGTCTACAAGCAGCAATTTTAAACACCTCCATATGACTTGTTAAATCCAAACTTCTCCAACAACTCTGCACAATTTTTGTGAAAAAGGAAAATATACGAGACGTCAGTGGACAGATGATTAATGATACATGACTGGGTTTAATGCCCAAATTACCATCTGGATATCAGTCTCCTCCCATCAACACTTTATTTCCTGTTATGCTTATCTTGCAATAAAGGCACACATGCACCCAAACCATATGGCTAAATTAGAATAATTACATGCTATTCTGTGGTGGGTGCGAAAAGCATATTTCAGAAGGTGGAGTAATAGAGAGTATCCCAGACAATGTAGAATGCAATCTTTTTTTAAACGCTGATTAAAATCAATCATGTGAAGGGTTAAATTAAAAACAAGAAATATAAAAGCAAATCAAACAATCATGCCTGTACAGCTTTTCATAAATTAGAGCACAGGTACCCCTCAGTCCTAAGTACTCCAGAAATACTGACACTTGAATGTTTACTTTGGTAGGTTGGTGGTTTTTACCAAGTAGCACATTTTATTTGACCACCAGGAAGGCAGAATATTTTAAAGTTTGAACTTTTAAATGTTATTCAGATGTGATCTGATTCAATACTCCTGTCAGACACTGTGAATTATGTGCGTAGAAGATTTAGTCAAACAGGGCTGGTTTGTAGGGTGTTTGGCGAGTAAATTCATTATTACTATTGACCAGAGCAGCTAAAGATGACATTCTAAAGGTAACATGTTATGCATCTCTGCCAAGAAAAATAATGAAACATAACCAATGTGCTTGAGCACATTTGATTCTAAAAACAGCTGGTCCAACCAATGTCCTTTCACGTTGTTTCTCATATAGGAACTCAAAAAGACATTTGCTGAGCATATCCTTTGAATGACATCCTTTAATAAATATTTTGTGTACAGCCAACTCATACAAATTTATAATTGGTCTTGGCTTGGCTGGTTGGCAAATCAACCACCTCTTAGGGTGGTCATTATAATTAAGAGTGAAAGGTGTTTGTTTCCTCAAATAGAAAGTTAAAGAAATATTGTATACACAACAATTACTGACATTCTGTGTCCCATACACATTTAATATCCCTAAATTAGCTGCTCAAAAGTAATAATTTCTTGAGTTGCAACAGATTACTATCAGATGACCAACATCTGTTCAAAATAAGCCTGTTTTAGTGGTTTGAATTGCTGCTGATGAGAACATCACACCCTGCATCACATCTATGTATAAAAGTCATCACTTGTGACAAGACCAAGAGTCCTTTTGTCATGGAAAGAAATACTGCAAGGTAAGAATTCCATGATATATTTTTGTGATATTTTCTGCTGTTTTGTTTTTACTTTGACTGTTTCGTGAATTCTGCTCAATGCAGAAGTGTCGTTAGGCCACTACTAACTAGAGGACCACAAGCATAGGCCTACATCAGATCATCTGGGCTTGGTATGCAGGGGTCGAGGGTAAGAGCTGTCTTATTTTAACATCTGAAAAGCTTTGATCAGTCTTATAGGCATGAGTGTAAGTGTGAGAAGTTACTACTGTAACTGCAGAGTTCTAATCTAGCGGCACCCGCAAGTCTGACCAAAATCCTTTTCATTAGCATCAGATGGCTAATACCCGACTGGATTCACCGTGCAGTTGTGTTTGCATGCCGGGTTGAATGAATGCTCCTTTGAAAATGTGTGGAGTTTTCCTAAATTTTGCAGGACCTTTCCATGCCATATCTTTCATGTAAAAAGATAGCAGCCTAATAAAACAAAACAAAACAAAAAAATCTGAATTATGAATCACTTGTTAATATTAAAATAAAGACAATAAATATGTAGGCAAAGTATTTACATAATACAGATACAAATACTAAACTAATGCCCACTTGTGTCCAATGTTATACAATGGAATACATATGCAGGCCTCCATCTTTTAAGAACTCTCTCCCTTTCATCTTTCTTTAACTCATCTTTCATCAAACATGAAAAGCAAAATCAGACATAAAGTGTTACCTCAAAGGAGCATCTATTAAATTAATCTTGGAAGTAATTGGAGAAACATGAAGATTATGTCCTGCAGGTGGAATTAACAGTCCTATATCATTGTTTTGAAAGCTGCCATCATATAATGGTGAAGGGATTTGATGTTGAGAGTACTGAGAACCTTTGTCCTAAAACAAGACAATAATGCATTTATTTCTCCATTGTTTTCCTTGAATTGTGTCACTTACTTTATGGAACTCATTAATATGAAGCCTGGCACAAAAATTACTTATCTTGTGTTCATACAAAACTACAACACAAGACACTGGTCAAGATGATGTCAAAATAAACAAGGTTATAATGGACAAAAATGAAAAAGATTTTATATTTATAGTTATTGAACTAACTGTGCATTCATGGATTCAATGCAATGTTAATAGTTAAATGGAAAATAAATAATAAATAAATAAGGCTGAAAGGGGTCAACACTAATGTGTTCCCTGTCATACCAAAGTGATTTTCAGTTCCTTACACAACAGTGGCTCCTAGTGGATGAAATACTTCCTGCCACATGGGATATCAAGTGTTTCTTTCCAAGCAGGTGCCAGTGTCATTCAGACAACTCTCTATATTATCTACAAACATTTAGAATTAGTTCCCTCATGAATTAGAAAAGTCAATGCAAAATTCATCATGTGGACACCAACCAAAGATGAAATATTTTGTGATGACTAATTCTGCTTTTGTTGCACAGAAAATATTCAGGCCATGAATAAGAAAATACTTACTTTTGCAGCGACGGCACCCTGGCACCAGCTACATGACTTTTATATGTTTCTTGGTTTGCAAATGGATACCATATTTATGGGCATGTGGGTCAGCCTCTTACTTTTTAAGGGGATAAGTGCTGTGAAGTTTTACATATGCATCTCATTGCATTTGGAGTCCGTTCAGATCTTGGAGGATTTTGTGGCCTGAATGATTATCATTCCTCATATTTCTCAGTAACTATTTCAAACCAGATGCATTTGTACATAACTCAGTAACATGGTTAATGACAGATCCTAGTCAAATATTTATCCATAGATAAATTCTGATGACTCTTCTCCTTAATTGACTATGCCATTTATTCCAGTCGTGCAGGACTGAAAAACATTGCTCACATCCAAATATACAGGTGGTCAGATTTGTTTTTGGAATGTTTAATACCATCAATTTTGGTGATTAGATGATGTGGTTTCTAGTTGTCTGCCACTGTGCATTAAATACTCGTAATTGCATAATTTTCCAAATAACTGCTCAGCGATGCATCTTTGGCTGCGTGATTACATTTCCAAGAGTCGGAAAAATCCAACCAAGGGACTGTATGTTTGCCAAGTCAGACTTCACACCTGTCACATAATAGACATCTTATGTGAATACTATGCACCAGTTGTAGTAGCTGAACATCTGTTGTTTACAGATGGTCAGGTAGCCAATGCAGGATGGTACACCTTTCTAAAGGACTTTTCAGTTGCTGGCACAAGCTGCAATCTACTGGGCTATTTCTCACCTCCCTGGATGCTGTGCGTTGTTCATTGTTACCAAGTTGGCTTTTTCTGCAAAGGCATTGCAGCAGTGAAATCTCTCCCACATATGGAAGGCATTTAGAACTCATGACTATGGAAACCCTGCAGAAATACACCCAAACTCTCTCTGCCTTTGACCCACACCTTATATAAAGCTCTGTGCAATTAGCCTTACTTAACCCTGCTGTTTTCAGTAAGGAACAGACACTAAAAAACGCATGTCATCAAGCCCGAAAGCTTCCCCGGGATAGCTTTAAAAATTACACATGGTTGAAGGCGATGGAATCTGCAGGACAGGTTGAATACATTGTTCTTATTTCAAACAAATGGGCATAGAAAATCCACTTTGTTGAATTGCTGAATGTTTTGATTAGTCATATCGCGCACACACAGACTAATTACAGCTTAAAAGAAATTTATCATTGTCACAGAAATAATTTAGAAATGGAATTTTCTGTGTTCCATTGCCTGCAATAGTGATATTTTGTTTGATGAAACCCAGGCAGAACAATGAAGACTTCAAGAAAGATTACTCATGGAAAATATCACTCTGCATGTATAATACGACATGCTCCCTTTTATCCTGGGGCCTGAAACCTCAAGGGATTTATAGTTCTTAGTCACTTAAGCAGCCCAAGATCAACTCACTCACTGATAGCAGACATATGGCTTCCACTTTTGTGTGTGCTGAACAACAGATCACAATTTAGTAAAGCCAAGTAAAGTGAGATGGCAGAGGACATGGAGCATTTCATATGATTGCAACATATCTGATGATGTGGTGAATACTGCTGGGACTTTCATTTATTGTGAAGGCTAATAATTAATGTCATAACTACTTTCAACTCACAATGTATAAATAGCTAAAGGAATGTAGGCTCAAAAGTAAATGTGGCATCTTTCTGTCTGTCTTTCTTTCTTTCTTTCTCTCTCTCTCTCACTCTCTCTCTCTCTCTCTCACACACACACACACACACACACACACACACACAAACATACACACACAAACATGGAGAGCACGGCATTGTTTAATTCATAGTGAATAAAAAATATTTTTAACATCAGCAATTTTGCAGATACCATTCATTCAGATACAATTTATTGCATGTGTGACAAAACATGTGAAATTGCTGTGGTCGTAAGGTCATTTGTGTGCTATGTGTTGAGAAACTGGCCTTTCCCTCCATTGTATGAAGGGAGGCATGTTGGGTAAAAATGTGTTTGGACATTACACAGACCTGGAGTGCTTAATAGCACTAATTTCCAGCAGACATTTTCTGAAATAAAACATGGGTGTGGGATGAAAAAAAGTATTTGGACTTTGAATGAGCAAGGGTTTAATTGAATCCACATTTATTAATGTGAACCAGAAAGCAGGCCTGACAGCTACATCCCTTCACGTTCAGCCATAGGAAACAGGTCACTTATAATTTAATTATGTTTATTTTAACTTAAATAAATCTTAATACCAATGAGGGAAACTAGAGCAACAGATGCTCTGGTGATCACAGACAAATTGTCCCAAGATATAACAAAAATACAATCAATCTGAGCAAAGGTGAAGTGTGCCTCTTGAATGATTTGATTTCTCTTTACTTTTACTGTTTTTTTGTATTATGAACACTGGGATGTTAATGTATATTAACAGCGTGCTTCCTGCACTGTCTGTATAATAATATTTTTCTTCAGAGTAAACATACACATTTCCATGCACATCATAAGAAAACATGTCATAACATTAATGTATGTGTAGTTCCGTGTTTCACAACCCTCATGCAATATAAAATGGGATTAAGAATATCTAGAGAATGTGTGAATGTCAAGCTAAAATCCTTAATATAGCCCCACCTTTCACATGTAACTGTGAATACTGAGACCCTTTATCAAAACATTAAGTTGCTACTCATATTTTCCACACCTATGCTTCGGTCTGGACTATTTACAATGTTCGTCAATTATTTATTCATTTATATTTATAGTACTAGTTGGAGAGTTCATACTGCATGATAGAGTGCTTTGGATCAGTGTTGGTAAATTATATGAAATGAATGTGGAAGCAAAGGACAAAGGAGACTGACATAGCAACACATGCTTATGGTCCAAATGAGACCAAATAGAATGTGTGTCTATGGCAGTGTTTCTCAAAGTGTGATCCGCAAGCTATCCCAAGTGGTCCGTGAGCAGACGTGGTAAAATATAATATAGATGAGTTGTTTGCAATATTGTATATTTGAGTTGTTTGCAATATTAACTTGTATGTAAATCCAAACAGTTAAGTAAGCTATGTCAGTTTAAATCATTATGAATCCTCTGACACAATAAGCAAGGTGCAAAGACAATAAGCAAGATGGTTCAGGGAGTAGGCCTATTGTGTAGGCTAATATACTGTAGAAGTAGGTCTACTCCTTTTTTAGTAGGTCCATGAGGGGTTTTTTTATTGGCTAAGTGGTCCTTGGTCTGAAAAAGTTTGAGAAACACTGGTCTATGGTTTAACCTTGAGGTGAAGCATCAAAACAGTGACCTCAAGAGGAACAAATGCCAGAGAAAAGATAGTCTGTTTTGTTGTAATATATTTGTTTTGTCCTTCCATGGAATTGATGCAAAGTTCAGGTCACTATATTTGATTTTCAATTTTAAGTAATGTTTTATTGAAAATTCAAACAAATTCCGTTACTGTTTGCTGTTAAAATGACTTATGTAACTCAGTTTCTTCAGTGGTGAGTGTGTGATTAAAGAGGGTGGCGACTGACAGTCTCTGTATAAACTCTCCATCTCTGTGCTCTTTTTCTGTCAAAGAGAAAAAGCCCCAGCGCAGCGCAGTGTGCTGTAAGTATGTTGGGGATGTGTGTTGGAGAAGCTTCCTGATAAAATAATGTGCTCACAGTACACAAGTAATGTGCTCACAGTACACAAGCATCTCACTCATAATTACTGTCTTCTTCAGAAAATACTGATGAGTGTGTTCCCATTTTTAGGAATTATATTAATGTACATATGAGAGTAGATCGCATTGCCAGGACATGACCTAATGGCATGACTTAATTGTTTGCATCAGGGGATCACTGGCAGTTTGGGTACTAGTTTGGTTACCATATGTGATTATAGGACAATGTCATCATATATATGTAAATATATGTACCACAAGACTGTAATCATAATATACTTTGAGAGAGGGATATGCCCCCCATTTTACAAAATGCTCAAAATGCCCCCTCCCCTGCCCCCAATGCCAAGACATAAAATGTTATACAACAGCAGCATTGTAGTATCACTCATCACTCATTGTTGTCCAAAATAATTACTTGTTACAAACTTGAAAATGGTATGCTACATGGTATGCTAAATGGTATGCTACATGGTATGCTAAATGGTATGCTAAATGGTCAAATAACTGATAAGAGAGTGCAGAGGTGAGATGATCTCATAAGAAACCTAATTACAGAGAAATGGCAGGAAAACACTGCCTTACCTTGCCCAATAATCCTCTTTTGAGCCATTGCTTACTGTATGTGAAAGTTGTAGAAAATCATAGAATTATGAAAAATACTGAAAAAAAAGCCGATGTACAGATTGGTCATTAATTATTTCTGAGAAATTATGCCTTCTCTGTCCACCCTTCGTCTCCATTTGATCAGTGCTCTTTTTAAGTTGAATTGGAGTAGTGCTTAACTAGCTACTACAAAGTTTTGTTAACTATTGTCTTACGCCATGAATATTTGGTACTTTGGTCGCAATATCTGGACTTATTTTTCTATACCAAAGATTTATGTTTACCGATTGATTATATGTATATTGATTATAGTTATGACTGTAATTTGTTCAACCATCACTAATAATAATAATAATAATAATAAATAATAATAAGATAGAATGGCATACAAAAATGAGAAAAAAATATTGTTAGACATCATTGTTTAAAAGAAAACATACCGGTATACACATTTCACCCCATGTGTTCATGAATTTGTAATACAATACAATGGCAGGAACTAATTTCACCTACCAATGTTGACTCCATGGCTACAGCCTTGATGTAGCTATTTGTGTATGTTCTCTCTCTCTCTGTCTGTGTGTGTGTGTGTGTGTGTGTGTGTGTGTGTGTGTGTGTGTGTGTGTGTGTGTGTGTGTGTGTGTGTGTGTGTGTGTGTGTGTGTGTGTACATGGTGTTATACTCTAAGGAAAGTCAATATTAAATAAAATAATTGCATAGGCCTATGTATTGGGTACTCAAGGTCTCAAAGGCATGAATGAGGATCTTGATATCTAAGTTGTTACTATTTTTCTCTTACTAGTAAATTCTGCATCCACCTAAATAGTGCATACCCCACAATCCATAATCCAGACTACAAATATGACAAGCCCGCTAATAAAACAAACAGAGAATTAAAATACTTTAAATTGTTGACCTTAAAGACAGAGGTATTAGTAAGTCAGACCTGGTCTGTGTGACCTCCTCCAGAAAATGTTGGAAATTCTGGCAGCTAAATGTTAACCTGACTCTCGCCAGATGAATTCCGCCTATAGCTCCACTCATCCATCTGGGATCAATCCATTGGAGAGGTGTTTCAGAAGGCTGGGCCTTATCAAAAATCCATGCATATGATTTGGATACGTCACATCTATGAAACTCCCGCCCTGCGTCCTGATTGGCTCTACCATAAAATCTGGTGCCAAAATCACCCTCAATGGAAGCGATCCCAGATGGATGTGAGAGGAGCTAGGCGGAGCTAGGCAAAACGAAATTCATCTAGCGAGAGTCAGGTTAGCTAGTTTGTGTAGTTTGAAACAGAAACAGAAACAGTCAGGCTAAAGACAGAGGGCACATGTAAGGAAGACTGTAGGGCACTACATCTCATTTTTACTGGGATTTGTTCCTATCCATTGCGAGATGTTACATAGCCTGGCTCAGGGCAAGGTAACAAGAGAGGGAGGGCCACGCTCAGGTCACACTAATATATATTAGATCACAGAAGAACTTAACAACGATGGTTAAGCGTTGGATTTGGAAAATAAAAGTGTAAGCGATCAGGATAATGTGGTGTGATGGAGAAGGATGGATGGATAAGCAAAATCCAAAAAGGTGCGGGAGAGACGGAGCAGCGGCGGACCCCGCGGTGGACACCCAGTCATGTCTGAAGCGGTTTTTAAAGGCCTAAACATACGCCCAACTCACCTGTAGGAGACAGACGCAACACACAAACAGGAGGAGCCAGGCAGGGCCGTGACACAATAGCAATTCATAGTGCCGGAGTGCTGTAAGAGGGCACTTCTTGACTTTTTTTGTTTTCCATCAGAAAGGCACCTGTAGGGAACCTCAAGTTTATCCCATTGTAAGGACACCTATCACATTTCTTCCATTGCAGAGGCGTCCATTAGGAGACTTCTCTAAATTGATGCAGGTGGTAGGGACACCCTTTATTTCACCGCATCACATTTTATCCACTATAGAGAAGCGCTTACGTTGGCACTTCTTTATGCTTTCTCACATGTAATACAACTGTTGCATTCCACTGCATTCTGAACTGGAAATGACACCCTTTGGAACACTGTCATGTATAGGGCCGGCATGAAAGCATGAATGGCACCCTTTTCCACTTGAAGGGTACACATAGGGAACACAAAGTATACACCATTTTAAGGGGCATCTTATAGGGTGTTGCATCATGTTTACAACACTAGAATGGCACTCAGTAAGACACATTTTTGAATGTATTATTTAAAATTGTACTCTAGAGTAGCCTGGGTGTTCCCATGCTGCCTTGCGTGCGATTTGATTCACGCTGCTAAGGCAGCCTGGAGACCATGGAGCAAATTTTCGCCTGAGATAGGGAACCAATCACAGAACGCAAGCAAAGCAAGACGATGATGAGCGATGCACAGACGCATTTGATAGACATCCGTGGCACCCAATAAACGGATCTGGGCATTTTTTTAAAATACGAGAAAATGAACGTTTGGTTCCCAGACCACGTCTCATTGAGAAGTGGTGGCGCTAGCCAGGCTAACTCTAGAGGGCACTGAACAATGGGGACACCAGGGTAGGCGGTTGCTCCCCTCGTAGTCCACCAGTGTCTCTCACTACTCGGAACAGCTGGGGCAAGAGCACTTTGCATTTTTTTTCATCTGGATGATGTGCAAATAATAAACAGCAGAGGGAGCTGTTTCCAAAATAGAAAACAGAGTTGCAACGCTAACCTCAATGTAATCTGAAAGTGCATTGCTATATGACACACTATGACTGGTTTCAGCTATTTTCATTTTGATGTTTACTCCCAGATGTGATAGTGGGCTCATTTCTTTATTCATACAGCATTTATCAAGCATAGAAGCACAAAGTAGCCTACCACAACCATATACCAGCAACAGATAACAGTATAGCCTATGCGCAACATAGTTAGAGTAGCCTAAATACAGGAGAAAGAATTTCCTACCAATATGCATACACATCAATATGCATCAATATCAACACTAGTTGGAATACAACAAAGACCAAAATTCAGATAAGGAAGAAATGTCAAATGCATTCACATTGAAAACTTGTTAATGTTATTTTATTTGTTAGTCTTGTTATGACTGAGTTCGGGACATCCACTCATTGACTAGGCTACATAGTGCACTAATATGGTGGTTATGCACTAGTGCGCTATGTTGTCAATGATGTCCATAGGCTGTAGGCTATACAGCTTTCCGAAAACAGCCACTATAGCATAGGCTACCATACATTTATGCAAGACATAGGGCCTACCTGGCTATAGCATAGAAAAACAAAAGGTTAACAACAACAAAAACAACAACAGCAATGATCATGATACTGATAATAATGATGACATCAGAGTTCAAAATTATTGGCCAATATTTTGGGCCTAGATGTCATTGGCCAAAGTTTCCTAACATTTCTTAGTGCAAATGAGAGATGGGCAGCCTATCCTTACAAGCTAATGCAGATGCTGTATAATTTTACTATTCTGGTTTGTATAGATAAAGTCTCCAAACACTAGGCCTATATTGCACTCTTGCTGAGAGCACCGGTCTTGCTGGGGATCCAACGAAGCTGTAACAGTTCCCAAATCTTTCAGAGAGGGCAGTCTGTCCACACTGACTTCTACGGTAGCCCACTTCCGTTTAGTCTAACCCTACTTCATTGCGTTCTATCTATCGGACGAAAAGAGTTTGCGTTGCCTTGGGCTCTGAGAATCCTAACTCTAGGCGAAGCATGCAGAGTTTCCATGTTCAAACAAAACCAATAACAGGCCACATGTTGTAAAATAGGACCATCTTTCGAAATCCATTTTCTGTCTCAATTTTTCAACGTCGAGAATGAAAAGGCAAAATTCATGGCAAGACGGAATCGCAAGAATCTTTAGGTCCTATGATTCTGACAAAACGGTCTCTGGTCGAGAGAGTGATACCACGTAAGTTATTGTTAGTCTGTATGCATCTCATTGACAGTAAACGACCTTTATGATCCTTACATCCAAACTGTTTGTTAGATGCGAATGTTCGATAAAGTTTTTATTGTTTATCTGTGGTGACGCAGACTGGTGCCGTGGTAAAATGTAGAATAATCTTGTTTTAGATCAGAATCAGTGTTTTTGCCTGCCATTAGCCCTAAGACTACATCGACAACAATGTGCTCGATACGTTGTTTCAGATGTTAAAAATGGTCAAATGTTCAGAGGTGGAGTCTGCCGAACTGCGGGAAAGTTAATTTTGGAATGGCCCACCCTTTCATAACTGATGATTCCTTCAGACTTAGCGGTGGCTCATAAAAAATGCCCAAGCAGGAAACATGATTTTTTATTAAACAGCTGTTTTTTCATTAAACAGCTGTTTTTTCTTGCTATTCTCAAATAGGCCTATACTTATTACACAAAAGTAGTCTAAGTATGGGCTATCAGTTACATACAAAGGGTGGGTCCCAGTCTGACTATTGTCACTTCTTGGGTTCATTCATCCATTCTCCACACCCTGCAGAAATTTCTTGAGCAGCTGAAAATGACACTGACAATGACTCTCACTGTTTCACAATCTAGATTTACCTGCCATCCTCAAAGCAGCCTGGAAGACGAGACTAAGTTTGCACCTGAGAGGAGAGATGGTGATGATCCATGTGTGGACAACGACCTGGACATGTCAAAGGTATGATTTCAACCATATCCAATGCCAGTTAGGGTTATGACATATTTGCTTTTGACTGTGCTGAATATCCTCCATGAATATCTGAATTCTGTATAAATCCCAAAAACAAATCAATTGAAAAACCCAAATACGTCTACTGTATATGGCTGAAAGCTTACATTATTTTTTCAGTTTGGATGATATTGGTATGGTCAGAACAAAGAATGAAGCAGTATACTTAACAGATGTATGAGAAGTATGCCATAAGATGTGTTCTAGTGCTTTTTTAATACTTTTCCAAAAAGGTAAGGAAGTACTTGCATGTCAGTTGTTCTGCTATTGTGTAACCTGTATTGTGTGAAGTACAGTCCCACACTGGACTTGAACACACTCTCTTGGACTCTCTTAGCAAGTGGGCAAAGTAAGTGTTAGTGTACTGGATTATATGGGAGCCCAGATTGTTAATTGGGTGGTATGTGAAGATTAGGAGTGAACCTGATGAAGCATTGGCGAAACGCGTCGATCACTGAAATATAAACCAGCGAAGTAAATCCAGTGTGCGGTGATCACTTTTTCTAATCTTATTGACGACTGCACATCACCAGCACCTGGAAGGCTGTGCATAGGAACTTTATCCTTTTAAGTGTTAGTGTCTCTAGTTTCTTAAAGCTTTGGGGATTGTGTTTTACCCACCAGCTGACTACCGTTACTTATGTGTCTATAAGAGTCTATAGAAGAATATGTCCTCAGTAAGATGTCTTTAACTGGGCATCATACAAACTTTTAAGAATTACCCATTTTGTCCCAAATGGTCTCCTGTTGGGGTTATAAGAACAGATCTTTCTGTCTCAGCTACATATTTTGTACAGCATAGAATATTTCGTTTCACTAATTGCTCAGTAGTGATTAAACCGTGTCATCCTGCAAGAGTTAGTAGCATGTACCAGCCAGTATGGGGTATTTATGTATGTGTCTTATGCATTTTAATTGGCATGCTAATAGTAAAAGATCAAGAGTCCAACTTCTTTATACTTAACCATTTTATTTTAATAGAAAAAAGGATCACTCTGCATTTTAATTGGAGTCTTTGTTGTCTGCATTGTTCAACATTGGTGTGAATATGTATTCGTTATTTGCTATCAGATATATTTCCATTGAGTAGGAACATAATATTTTGATGCCTTGAATCAGTGGTCTTGTTCCCTGCAAATACTAGTGTTGGAAAGTAAAGTAGGTCATCTCCAAAACCAAACCAATGCTTGTTTTCTTTATAATTTGTTATGTTTGTCACAGAGCCAAGGAACCAGCAAATGCAATCATCACAACTCATTACAACACATACATTCAGAGCTTGTTTCTCCCTCTTCAACATCCTGATGAATTTCCTACCACAGAGGTTAGGGAGTGAAGAAATATCACACGGTGCCATTGTGTTGTGCAGCCACTGTAGTCATTGTATCATGGCACAGCTGCACACCATAGTGCCTGACTCGGCTCTGAGGTCTATCTGTTTCAGTGGAGAGGTGAAAAATCCACTGATTTTCTATCTGGCTTATGTACATACTACTGAAATCAGGGATAAGGACAGTTTTTCTTCTCATCTGATCTTTGTATATCTGATAATCTCAGACACACTGAACTAGACAAGTGTGCATCTATGTGTTTTTAAGGTTGATCAGCAACACATTAATTCCAAAGCACTGTGGCACCATTTTATACTTAGTATACATAGTATACACGGGAAGAGTGAGATAATATCTTAATATATGAATTGGTATCGTGGCAGCACTTGTACCTATTACATCAGCCTATAATAAAATACATATTGTTGCACACAGAGTGTAATGTGCCTGAGTTGAGGTTCCATTCCAATCATTTCTGATGTATTCATTGATGAAGAATCTCATAATCAAAAAGTGCAAGAATGTATTCAGTTGATACTGTAAAGATCATTTGCTCTCTGTTTTAGCACTGAAAGAGTTAACATTATTGTGGGCGGGATTTGGGGGAAGGGAAAGAAGGGGGAGGGGAGCCGTCTGCTTCACAGGCACTTTAGGATTAGAGGCTGCCGGCACTGTAAAAGGCAAGCTAGTGGGAAAGATCGAGTGTAGCTGCTTCACACGGCTCACTTTTCTCTGGTGGTGCCTCTGCTCGTGTGGCCGACATAAACCGGTGCTCAGAAACTAACCCAGGTGCCCTCTATTCCTGTTTACCTCCTAACTCTGCTACTAACTCGCTTTTTTCCTAATGTAGGCATTCCAGGGCTGTGAAGGAGAAGAAGGAACAGATCGTCACAATCGGGACACCCAGGCAAATGTGCTGGACAATGAGGCTGGCTCATTGTCGGAACTCCCTGACAGGCAGCCTCCTCTTGGCCTTACCAAATCCCCGGGGCCCAGCTCACCCGTGCCCCCCTCAGATTCTTTTCTCAAAAGACTTGGGAGTTTGTTCCACTTCTTCTCCAAGGCAGAGGCGAGAGCACCACAGCTTGAGCAAGATTCAGCTGTGCTGCCAGGGCCTGGAGGAGTAACATGCGAAGTAGCCAGGACCCAGCACATCAGTGAGACGACCGGTGAGCTGCCTGGGGGGGACGTCGTGGGCCCCCAGTGTCAGGAGATGGACAAAGCACCTACCGAGCAGGATCACTCTGCTTATATGGCAGAGGAGACAGCCACCGAGGCACAATCTGGACCAATGGGCCAGACACCAGAGAGTTTGTAAGTTACCCACTCCCTTTTGCTGTCAATTGGTTTCACTCATTTAAAAGGGAATATAGAGTTGTGAAAATATGTAAGGTTTCACCCTCACATTGGGCTTTCAAACACTATTTAGTCCAAGACTGCTGTCTGTGTCATTTTGAAAGAGGTTCCTGGTGGACTGCTTTCCAAAAGATTTATTCAGGTTATGTAACTGCCTTGAAATATAAATTCCCCAGAAATGTTACAGTTGTATTTAGAGCTTTTGGGATCAACTTCAAAGGAAACTCAATTGAACTTGCATGAACTAGTATTAGTGAGGGAGGAATGCTTGCAGGCTATTTGGTGTCATGAATGTGTTTCAGTTATCAGGAGCTCTCACAAATGTTGCATGTGGGAGTTTATATTGGCTGGCATTGCAATGCTCCAGGGAGGCAGTGTCCTGGCATGAAATTCCATGACATGTGACTTCATGACTGAAAGAGCCTTGGCATACACAGCGTTGTTATAAGACATCTCTTATGATGTCTTGAGACTTCGTACTGCTGTCTTTTATATTGCCATGGAACTGGCTGTGCTGTTAAATAAAACTAGAGCACTTCTTTGCTTCTGGATTTACCTTGGGGGATAAAAGGAGGCATATACTGTACACTAAGTAGCTTGATAATGTTGGATAATGCAGACTGGGTGCTAGCTTCATATAAGGCCTAAAGTAGTTTTGACATCCAGTCAGACACACCCATTTTCAGCCTTAACACTGCTGTAATGTTGCACCCTTTTTCCTGTTTTGTGAGCAGTTCTCTGTTTTCATATCTTCATAAAAGATAGAGGGCTATCCTTATAACTTATCAGTTTTCTGCACAGTATCAAGTGATAAGTTGCCACTGGTTGCAATATGAATTGATATAGTTAGAGTATCACTCACCTGGACTCTATCTGTGTCATATTGTTTTTTCTCTGCCCCTTCCCTTTTTGTTTCTTATGCTTGCTTGCCAGACTGTGTGTTTGCTCCTATTGATGTCTATATCAGCTGAAGTGATGTACATCTCAAAATGTGCCATGTCACAGCAGACAGCAGCTTTAGGGTGATAACACTCAAGATTTGTCTTTCTTGCTCATGTATGTGAAAGTGATACTCCCTGGAGGCTGAACTTAAAGGAGAAATCTTGATCGCTAGACGTCGCCGAGTACTGTCGATAGAAAAAGAAACGACCAAAATCGGTGCTAGTGAACTGCAGTAACTGCAGCTAGTGGCCAGTAATCCCAGTCAGCTACAATGCTAGGTCTGGGGGCATCATCTAAACATGCCATTTTTGCCTCTTAACGGACTCTTAACAGAAAGATGTCATTAAAAGTTCTGTGCAACATGAACAGGGCTCTTGCGTGACAAAAACGATACATTTTCAACTCATTAGTTGTGGAGAAACTGTTTGAATTCAAAGTTTGTACTGTCACATACCTCAGTTTCCATCAGTCGCTTCCAGGAAAGCCCAAGACATTCTGTTGTCGAGCTCATGCTGGCTTCGCAATGAAAACTTGAAGTTTATTTCCCCTCAAAAATAGGTAAGAATAATAAGCTTTATTTGTATAGCACCTTTCATACACAGAATGCAGCTCAAAGTGCTTTACATTTGAAGCATGTAACACAATAATAGTCAGTCAGTCATTATCAATCACTTTTCTTCATTGCTAGGGGCCGTTTATGATCCACTCAGCAACAAATCAAAAATATAGAAAATGGCATGTCATAAGACTGGCAGTCTTAACCCTCTTACCCCCCACAAGCACGCCATATGGCAACTGTGGCAAGGAAAAACTCCCATATTCCAGGAAGAAACCTTGAGCAGAACCTGACTTATTAGGGGGAGCCCATCTGCTTCTGGCTGGCTGCGCCCTCCAATAGCAGCAGATGTAGAATAATCTGAAAAAGTAGTCTACAGGATAAGATGAGTTAACTAAAAGCTTTCCTGTACAGGTATGTTTTCAGATCTTTTTAAAAATATTTACTGAACTTCGCCTGCTTGATGTACAGAGGCAGGGTGTTCCATAGTTTGGGGGCATAATGGATAAAAGCAGCTTCTCCACTTTGTTTGTGGAGCACTTTGGGTACGATTAAAAGATTAGAATTGGATGATCTAAGTTTCCTTTGTGGTTGATAAGGTATTAAAAGCTCAGAGATATATGAAGGTGCTATGCCATTCAGAGCTTTGTAAGTAATTAACATAACCTTAAAATCAATTTGATAGGAAATAGGGAGCCAGTGCAGTTCAGCCAACACAGGGGTGATCTGTTCTCTCTTCTTAGTCTTAGTTAAAAGTCTAGCCGCAGAGTTCTGTATGAGTGCCAATTTCTTTAGATGTTTTTTGGGAAGACCAGTGAAAAGTGCATTGCAGTAGTCTAACCTGCTAGTGATAAAGGCGTGAATGAGTTTTTCTGCATCTTGTTGAGTTAAAAAGGGCCGCACTTTGGCAATGTTTCTTAAGTGGAAATAGGCTGTCTGAGTAACTTTACTGATATGGGGCTTAAAACTTAACTCTGCATCTAAGATGACACCGAGGCTTGTTACTTTTGGTTTGGCCTGGTGCGCCAAGTTCCCCAGATTACTAAGAACAATATCTCGCTTTAGTTTTGGTCCAACCAAAAGTACCTCTGTTTTGTCATCATTTAGTTTCAAAAAATGTTTGCTCAACATTTTGAGCACTGTAATGGTTATGACCATATAATGACTGTACTGTAATTACATGGAAATGGTCCAAATGATGCCTAAGTTTGTTACTGAAAGCTAGCTCTATTCTCACACTGAAGTATTGTGGGAATTCTGTTGTTGCAGAGTAATGTGCAGATGTGACAGTACAAACTTTGAATTTAGACAGTTTCTTTACAGCTTATGAGTAGAAAATGCATCATTTTGTCACGTTAAGACTCATTCATATAGTACAGACCTTTTCATGACATTTTGAGTTTGTTAAGAGGCAAAAAAGGCAAGTTTAGCTGATGCCCCCAGACCTTGTAGTTGACTGGGAGTACTGGCCATTAGCTGCAGCTACTCTAGTTCGGTAGCACCGATTTTGGTCTTTTTTTCCCCCCCTATCGACAGTATTCGGCTATGTCTAGCGATCAAGATCAATGTAAAAATCGACCGGATTTCTCCTTTAAGATTCTTCTGTTTGTGAGCTCATATTAGCATGTAGTTGGTGATCTAGATTCTGAAGGCTGAGTCTGGACCATGTAGCCCCACTTGACAGACTTACTCCTGTGCCCTCTTACTGGTTCTGAATCTTATATTATCAGCAAAAGCTCATAATGGGAATCTGTAGTGCACATTGTGAACAGGCACTTCCCCCTATTCTAGTGGTGTGAAGAAAAGGAAACACTGACATTTTGAGAGAGACATGATGACCTCATCTGCGACCAAGTGTGGGAAGCAAAGAAAATGAGTATTGTGCTGAAGTCATTTTGGGGGGGAATAGACACACAAGAAATTGCTTCCCAAGGCCAAAATAAAGTTGTAATAGGCTGTCTAGAAATGGTGTGTCCTTTATATTCAGAGATCATTTCTTCATAATTTGCTGGAGGAACTAGCCTGTTGCAACCAGTGCAGTGTCACTGAAATAATCCCGAAACCAATATGCTTCATTACCGTAATTTCCTGCCTATTTACCAAGATTTATACAATGATTTTGCTAAAAAAATGTATCTATGAGGCTAACAAACAGGGGTGGGAATGCTTTTCTTTTCGTTCTTCTTTCTGATTAAAACACCATCGGATTCCGATTCATTGGGCACTTTGGGTAATTGTCTTTTTAAATGGCATAAAACATTGTCATGAGGTTTATACACAATGCAGATAATATGTGGGAAATGTCTGTATAATACTGACATATTATTGTAGGTAAGCTAAGTGAATAGAATACTTACCTAGATTTAGAATTGTAGTGACATGTTTGCTACCCATGGTGAACTGCTAGAGTGTTGTGGTGTTGAGGGAGGATGAGATTCTCAAGAGGCAGAGAGGGAGAGATGGCATCATCACTGGAGGTAAAACAGGCTTTTACCAAGGAACGGCTTGGCCAGCAGTGATTATAGTTATCACTGGAGCAAAAATATAGTCTAGATGGAGGTTGTGCCTAATCAGTACATGTGGAGATGACAAGGAGGAGGGCTTTTGGGATGAGTGTATATGCAGAGTTTAGTGCTCCAATGAACTAATGAATGATGCCACAGACCCGGAGGAAAGGTGATGGTGAGTTTAAGAGATCAGCATAGGGGTCTTTGGGTGTCTTTGCATCTGTTAACAATGTCCTTAAGAGCACTGCTGTAATAACCTCCTTAGAACTGCTGGACATAAGAATCAGCTTCTTGCTGTAGCTCTTCTATACAGCATTGGTGCCACAGAAATACAGCTGTATTTATTGTATTGTATTGTATGTATGTGAGCTCACACTTTTAGAGGCTGAGTTTTGTGATTGCTGTTTACCGTGTCAAAACTGGTCTTTCAGGAAGATCAGTCTTGCCACATAGACAATGGAAATATTGGAAACAGGAAAGAGTAAGAAGCAGAGAAAGAAGACGGAAATAAGTGTATCTTGACCAAAGATTCTAGAACTGAGCTCTGTTCTAGAATCTTTGATCTTGACCATATCAGTACTGTTTTTGTGGAGAGACCTCCACAGTCAGAACAATAGAAAGAAACGTGGGCCAGTTTCATTATAGACAGCTCATGTTTGAGGATAGACACACCCCTTTTTGTTTTCACCTCCATATGCAAACAGTCCTGTCACTGAGGGCTACGGTTGAATTCCAGCCATTGAATTCATGAAACAAAAAAGTGTGAATGGTTTGTGTCAGTATGACAAACTATATGTACTTCAAATTATATTATTGAAGAGTATTATTCTCCAAATAATAAATGACCCTCTATCGCCTTGAAATAATCTTTCTCTAACCAGAAGATTATTTAGACAGTCAATTGTTTTCCCCATTTCCTTAGTGATTTTTTTCTGTATCTCTGTAGGAAATCTATGCCGGAGGCTAATTGTACATCATAGGGAGTGGCTCTGGTTGAGTGCAAAGAAGCTTCCCTTCCTCAGCCATCCTGGCTCTTGTGTAATAAAGGCTCAGAACTCATAGAGGGTACTCTATTTATTAAATTTCTCTCTCTGAAGCTGGTTTCACAGGGATATGCTGTATTATTATAGTTTATTTAGTTATTTATTTATCACTTGAAATGGTGTCTTAAGTTGAATGGAAAGCTGAGAATGAAAGCTAAGATTGAGTGTGCTTTAGGTATATAATTTGCTTTTTCAGAGTGTAATGCACAACAGAAAGAGCTGCAAAAGAGGTATTTGGTCTCCTGAAACAGTTAACATTGCTGACTAGAATTTATATATCCAGTCATCCACAGCAAGGATCGGGAAAAGCCTACACACCTTAACCTATGAATTAGGATGTTAGCTGTTGACCAACCTATCGATGATTGTGTTACATCACGTGCACAAGGATGATGACCAAACAAGATATGTTGTAATGCTTTATTGGACACATTTTATTAATATAAGGGCATAACCTTATGGGCCAGTTTCCTGTACACTGATTAAGCCTAGTCTTAGACTAAACAAGAGTTTCAATGAAAATCTCCATTGACAAAACTATGTTTAGTCATAGGCCTATGTGTTTTTCACATTTTAGTCCTATTTTCTTCACATTGTTCAGCTTTGGTAAGCAACATTAAGTGATTCTGTTCTCCTTTTCCTTTAGACCTTGGGACAGACATAGTCAAAAGGTTCTTAGATAGGCAGCGTGTTCAGTTGCTCAGTGGCTTTGCCTTTGGACAGATATACTCACAGATGTAAATTAATATTTGATGCTCTTGCACTGCTGTTTGAGTGGCTGTTATTACACATCACGTCCTACATGGAAATGTTCTCTTAAAAGCATCACTGAGTGCGCTTGTGCATTTCTGTCTAAACATGCTCATCTCTTCTCTCTTTCACAAAGACCGTGTGTGGCTGAAGATCACGGGCCAACATGGAGCCAGGCTGGAGACCATGTGACTTTGACAGGAAACAATGACGAGGGTCAGCAGCAGCAGGCCTTCGATGGTCCAGCCGTCATCACGCACACGACCTACAGAGGCCAGAAGGAGGTCCGAAAGACGCGGAGGAGGCAACCCGTGCAGATCTACTCGCCCATCTCGGAGAGTGATGAGAGCCATCCCTGTAGAGGAGTGTCCAGTGAGGGTGTAGGAAGCCCTGTTTCACTCACTGGTGACCTCCAGCAGCACAGCGAAGCCGCTGTGGAACTCCCAGGCGTTGCCTCAGAGCAGTATGAGGTCTTGGACTCACAGGAGGCACATTCAGAGCCATCTTCACAGGCTGCGTTTGTCCAGCTAGCTGATGCCCATGGTGCTGCCTGCACACACAAGGCTAAGGATACTCTTTCTAGGTATCAAGGTTGCCAAGAGTCCCCATCACTTTGCGTGTCAGCACCTGGCATTAGGAACTGTGAGGTGAATGATTGTTCCTTGTACACAAACAAGAGCCTGGACGTACAGTTATCTGAGGTGGATTGTAATAAAGGTACAGGTGAAAGTGCAGTGAAGCCACATCTGCCTCTGGATGAGGATATCTTACAGTGTGAATCAAAAGCTATGGTCGATATCATACTGAAGAATGCACTGACTGCACTGCAGAAAATAGAGACATCTGAACAAGAGAATGCCATTCCTCATGAGGCTGATGTTGAGCGTGAACCCTTTACATATGCAGGAGCTAGACATGGATACCAGAAAGAAGATTATGATTTTAAATATGCTACACAAGAACTAGAGGATAAGCATGTCATGCCCACTCATGTAGATGACCAAGTCATCTCTAGAGCACAGGGGGAAGGTAGCAGGTCAACTTTTTCATCAGGCTATGAGTCCATTGCAGGGTCAGACACAGATATTCGGTGTAGCCCTGGTCAGAGCTTTGAAGGAAGTCCTCTAGCTCTTCCGACCAGCGGCCTTCATGTTGAGTCTCTTTCTATGGCGATGCCTGGAATTGCAGACTCTTACGAAGAGAAGTTAACAGGGGATAGTGAATCTGAAAACTGTGAAAAGTATGACAATGAAAGAATTGATGTAATAAGAAACATAACATTTAAAATGGAAGATGGAGAGACTGAAGGTTGTGTAGCATTTGAACCTAAGCCAGAAGAGTTTGGAACTCTGACATTTGAGGGGTATTCTAACTCTTGCCTTATGAGTGAACCTGAAGTGGAAGATGTTGATAAAGAAATCAGACCAAAGCCCTGTCAAAATTCAGAACAGTCCGTACAATTTCAACCTGTTTCACATTGCACTTTTCAGAGTGGATCCGTTAATGCAGACAATGATAGCCTTGTAGACTTTAAATTAAACACTTTAATTGAGCATACAGAGGTAGGAAACATGTATCCAGAATCTTTTAGTTTAGCATGTAAGCCTGGGGAGAAGGTTCAGAGTCAAGAAGTTGTGAGACCAAAGCCCTTGCCAATTGCACAGCACTCATTAGCAAGCCATGATTTTAAAGACAAGGCAGTGGTGGAGCCCACTAGTTTCAGCAACACTGAGTCGAGGCCAGAGAGGAGTACAGTGACGCCCCACCAGTGTGTCATGTCTGAAGACCAGTGCCAGAATTCTGAACTCTATGTTGGAGCCACAGTGTCAGATGCTAAAGAGAGTTGTGCAACATTCACAGCACAGGACGGATTAAATGCTCAGGACAAAAATGTGGATTTTGCTCAATTAGCCAGCTCAATCAGTTTGTTGGTCTCGGGACCTCAGCCTGTCCTCTGTTCAGGCTTTCCCATCGTCCGTGGCGAGGAACAGGAGGAGGAGGAGGAAATGGATGCCATATTTGTTAATGACACTGGACCCATGGAGAAGCCCACTACCCGGAGAGGAAAAACCTATCCTTTCTCCCTCTCTCCCATATTTGAGGAAGAGGAGAGCCTCCAGGTGCCACCGGAGGAGGATCTAAAAAGTGCTGACCAGCAGACCTGCTCCATACTGTCCCTCCTGCAGTCAGTGAGTGAGCGCCTTCAGTCCAGCGGCTTCACTGACGGTGACCCTGAGACATGGGCGGACTCCATGGATGCTTTCCGCTGCTCTCGCTGGGGCAGCCTTTCTGACAGAGAGGATGGAGATGAGGAGAACCCTCCCGCTGATCAGGATTTTACTCTAAAGGATGAGGCTGAGATGCTCGGCCGTGTGGAGGAAACAGTTAGTACAGTACCACATGAGGCACCTGAAGAAAAGGACTGCGTGGACGGTACCCCGTCCAAACATAAACGGATTGCTAGCAGCCCGTACTATGAGTGTCTGAAGTCCAAGCCACCATCGATCCTTCCAGTGGGAAGTATTACTGATGGAAAACTGTCAAAACCATTAGTCAGGGTAAGGACATTTAGTGGTCATAAAACATTGGTCAAGGTTAATATTTACTGCTCGTGAAGTTTAAATGATTATGAGTGTGGGGGTTTATTGTTGGTGTTGTTTCTGTCATTATAGGGGGAACAGTTAAGCCTTAGAAGGATCATGCCAAGACCCTCTGTGGTAAGATCTTTTGTGTGTGTATTTTTTACTGTAGTTTAGTGTATCTTTTAGTCAGTGAAACTTTAACACAGTGAAATGATAACCAAATTTATTGAGAACTCTATGCTGGTCGCAATGAATGTATCTTAAAATAATGCAGTAACAGAGAGCAGTTTTATTTGCATTGGAATGCTGATCTTTCTTGTAACGTGTGAATAGATTTAGAGTAGAAAAGTGTAGTAGAGTTGCATAGCCTGGCAAAGCGTAGTGTAAAAGGAATAGCAAAAGATAAGGAATGCAAACACGGAGCTGAAAACCCTTGTCACTGTTATTTCTTTAAAAAAAAAAGAAAAATCCATTCATATCACGAAAAGCAGACTTATTTTACAACATTGCAACAGTAGCAGTATATAAGTGTAGTCTATGTGTTGGATTAAAGCAAAGGCCTCTCTTAATTAGAGGTGAGAACTTTTCCGTAATGTCAGGGCAGTTCAGTGGCTAGTGTGAGAGTTAACATTCCCTCCCTTCTTTTAACATTAAGGTTATGTCTGGCAGCACAGGCTCACTACCCCATGCTATCAAAACCCAGCTGGCATTTCTTTGAAAAATAGGCAGTTAGGGTGTTCTGAAATATACAAGTATAGGATTATTTCATTTCAACTCAGTGTTCTCATATCAAGTATTACATTTTGATAGATCTTTTATTAATAAATTCTTGAGCATTGGCTGAATGTTTTATGTTATTTAGTGGACTTCAGGCAAATTAGGCAGGTTTGTCATTTCTTGTCTAACTTGATAGAAAAAATGAATGTTAGATTTGAAGTCTGTCACACAGTTTATACATTTTGATCAAAATAAGTGTACTCACAGGGCATAATACAGGTCACATGATCATAGACCATAGGACATGGAATCCTGTCAAACTGGCCTCATCACATGAAAATGGTGGTTCTAAATCAGGCGTATTAGCACAGAGCTTGAACCCTATTATTCTTTGCCGTGTCTCTGATGATCTATACAGCCTTTACTCACTGGTTATGCACAATGTCTGCTTTGTGGGTAGACTGTAACCCAATACCTTTGTCTTGTCCACTAGAGAGACATAGGAGCATTGGTCTGATAAATTAACTTATACCTCCTAATCCATCTCTGAGACTCTGTTGGGGAGTATCCTCTATTAAGGCACTCACAGCGCCAGAAGAGCTTGTGTATAGCCTGCTGTAGGCATAGTTGTGCTATGCCCCTCAGCATTAAACAATGACCATCTTGCAGATTAATTTGGTTTATTTTGGTTTAAGAGTGGTTTATTTTGATGTAAATGTAAAATGTAATGTAAAATGAAAAGGGTTTGATGAAAAGAGTTTGAAATGTATGGTGAAATGGTGGTTTATTTTGCTGGTCCATTATTGCTACCACCAAAATGTATAAACTATTTTGCTTTTTACTTCCTTCTTTTTAGATGCATATCTATGATGGTATGACATTCTCTGGAGAGAAGCGAATTATATTAGGCGATGTGGTGGACACTTGGGGAATGACTTTCAAGACCGGAGTCTCTATACGAGTGCTGACAGGATGGTATGAAATCTCACCTGTCAATCATTCATTTTTATTTTAATTTTAATTATTTTTTAAAATAAAATGCCAGGCATTTTTGTTCAAATTGTTGATACTTGTTTTTCCGCTATCACCTTTATTTTATAAGGTTTATTTTTAATGGATGAGATGTTTTATACTTCAAGGATTCACAGATTTTTATTTGTCACAATGCATCGAGATACATTTGTAAAACATGTAGTAAAATAGCATTTAGCTGCTCAACTTTTGTGTACATAGCTGTTTATAAGGATAAAGAAAAAGATTTAGAAGAATTTAATAAATAGATTGAGAGAAAAGGGGGTAAAAGTGCAGTGTGTATGGCAAGTCCATGTAATGTATTAGAGTTTTATGTGTGTTAAGGATTTTACAACTGACTTTTAATACTTTTAGAACTAGTTAGTTGTAGACCTAATTCTTTCAGTACTGAGCCCTATAAATCATATGGTTAAATGTTTTTTATTTTTATTTCTCTGCAGTCTTGACATATTCCTCTGGGTTAGTAGTTTGTCTGACATGCTGTATAGTTTGACGGATCCATGCATCTTCCTGTGACATCAGATGTCAGAAAACCAGTTTTCTTTGTGAGGTAGCCATGCACAGCTTTAGAGATAGTGGTCAGTGTTTCCCACAGAATTGGATTCAATATGTGGCGGTAGCTGACTTTGACAACGGGGGGGTTGGGGCGGGGGGTTATTAATATCGTCTTGGTAGTGTATAGGTCTAATTGAGTGCCTGTCACTTTATGACGTTTGAGGGAACCCTTGCAATTGTAACACAGTTGAAAGGCTGCTGATGTGTGGATGCAATTCATAACCTTTTCTACATAGTTAAAATAAAGGTTCGTACTTCTCCTTGGGACAAGCACTTTTGAATTTGGGAAAACACTTTTCCATTTACATTGGGATTTTGCAAACATTCAGTGTCAGAGTCAATAAAATGAGTCTCTTCAATGTAGCCTACTATGCTGTGATAAGACCTTAGAGTTCACTTCAATGCAGCAGTTTTGAACAAATTTGCGCAGCATGGTCACGATGCTAAGCTGATTTAATAGCAATTTAGCCAGACGTCTTATATGCAATGCTTCTATGTGGCAACAACAATCCTTTAACAATCGTGAATATTTAGTTAAATGCACAGAGGAGGGGCAGCAGGCTACGAGAGAGAGCGGGGCGGGGCAAGGAAAGGCTGCGTGCGTAAAAAGCGCAGCTCAATGGCAATGCAAGGATTTTACCTTATATTTAATTTAAATTAAATTAAATTAAATTAAATTAAATTAAATTAAATTAAATTAAATTAAACATAGAATATTCATCTGTGGCGGCCGATTTTTATTTTGTGGCGCCCCGCCACAGATTAGTCAATGTATGGGAAACACTGGTGGTAGATAGCAACCAGGCAAGTACAGAGTGGGTGAGTTGATAATTAATTGATAGTGAATCAAATTGTCATTCTGTTGAGCCAGTAATACATGCCGTGCTATTTGGCTCTTGTAAGGTCTACTACACTTAGCTTGGTGTAGTTGAAAGCTTATGCAAGGTCTCATTTTTAATGGATGCCCACCTTCCATTTGTATTGAGAGGCAGTTCCCCTTGGGTCGTTGCCTTTGCTGCATTATTTACATGGGCCTAACATACCAGGAAGCACAACAGTAGGAACAGCAAACAACGCTGGGAATGGGAGTTTTCACATCTCTGAGTATTGCTAGTGTGCTGATGTGGGTACTCACCTCAACCATTTCTTTTAGTCAGCAGTAGTTGCTTTCTGTACCCCTTTATGGCTATGACTTTAAAAGGCCGAAAGGTTGTTTATGATTGCTTTAGTAGGCAACCATTTTCTGTATATTGTTCATGAGTCAATTTGTCCACCTTTCACCCCAATCAAGGTTTTGTGTGAATAGTTCTTCCAGGTCAGTCCCAGTAGTGTTTTTGAAAGTTGGTGAAAACAAGCCATTTCAGAGAATTGCTATTATTGTTTTCCGTTGTATTTGACTTTGGGTGGGAAAAGATAATGATTAACCTGGAGACAAACTCGGTATTGTAGGTTCATGTCAAACACACTACCAACAATGTTTGTGTGTGTCTAGTTGGACATGTCCAGTGCAGATGCAGTTTTGACTAGTCCTGGGTGCTCCAGCTACCATAGTGTCAGTGTTCCTTTTTTTTTAGGCTACAAATGTCCATCTCCTTGTAATCTAAGAATTAATGATATATATTGACCAGCAGCACCTCTCTTTGTTTTTAGCAATGCAGATATTGCATTTCTCTGTGTGTGTGTGTGTTTTTGTATCCTGTTGTGGCGAAGACTGAATTGAGCGTTTTTCAAAAGCCTGCTGAGAAGCTACTTATGGGAGGAGTGGTGTTTCCATGGCTTCAGTGTTTGTTGTGCTGATCCCTCTGAAGACAGCAATTTTCTCTGTAATGTATGTGTATGAAATTGTACATGGAAGGACAAACTCTCTGTGTGTGTCGCAGCTGGCTGCTGTATGTTGAGCCGGGGTTCAAGGGGTCCTGCGTGGTCCTGGAGGAAGGGGAAAAGGTGCTGACCGGTGGAGAGGGGGAGGTGCAGGAACAAAGTACAAACAAAGTCAAGTCTCCAGACCAAGTCTCCATCGGATCTATTAGAAGAGTAGTTAAGGTATGTTTTCTTTTGTCCGTGTCAATTATTCATGAGTTTGTTATACTTTATTTAGCTCTTTGTCACCCTCACATTTTGCAAATTCAGCTGTTCTGTTTTTATTTGGATGTCGGTTGCTATCTTAGATTTACAGTATCTGCCATCATTTCTGTAGTGGACATTTTCAGCGTGGTTGTGGAATGTCATTGTGCTTTTAGGATGATCGTATTCCAGAAATCCACTGTCATGGAGAGGGTGAATCCCCAGTTGTCTTTCATTCTCGGACTGAGAATTTGGAGGCTGTCCAGTTATTTAATCTCACTGTCAAGTCTGGATGGTAAGAATGGTCCCATTATCATTGAAGTCTTGAGGATGGACTAGGAGGAATAGAGACAAGAAGCTCCATATTGGTTATGGACCCTTTCAACAATAAAAACAAAAACAATGCTTGAACGTTCTATTTGGGCCCCAATCTACTTCCTCTGCATTAAGATAACATATGGAATGTTAAAAAGGAAGTCTTGTGGGGCCAACTATGATGCTGATAATGGAACTCTCTTGAAAGGGTCCAAATGTTGTTTCATGATTAAGAAATGACTTCTTACATTTTCTGTATTTTCTAACTGAAGCTGGCTGGCATATGAACAGAATGGGTTCAGTGGTAATTTTGCTGTTTTGGAAACTGGAGGAAAAACAACACATGGATCTGGGTCACTGGTCACACATGCGAGGTCCCTGCGTCCCCTCACGAGGGTAAATCATCGACTTGCTGTGTTTATACCTGTCCTTATAGCCACTTAAAACACAGTGCCATTTATACGTATTTCTTCTCACACTCTTTGTTCTTTTCTGATTCTTTGACAGGGAGGACCTAAAGTCTCAAGACCGCTGGATCCCAAGGTGAGAGGTGGAAGTGTTGAACAATGTCTTGCCTTCTGCTGAGTGGGGAGTAGGCCTAATGATTTGCTCATGTGTAGGCCATGTTGATTGAGACTACTTGATTCTTTAATCCTGCAGATGATGCTGTATGAGCTCCCCCATTTCCAAGGCCAGTGCAGAGAGCTTGGAACAAACGCGTCCAGGGTGGAGGGGCTGCAGAGAGTCTCCTCTCTGCGAGTCATCAGCGGAATGTAAGTTATGCTGCCACCCACGTGCTGCTACCAATGATCCCTCAGCCTAAGGATCACAGTCAACACATGGTGTGACTGGCCTTAAATCTGCTGCAAACAGAAAGACATAGTCACTGCACTGGGCTTTTGTTTGCTATCATGTTACCCTGCCACACATCTCATTGGGTGTGGAGCCAAAATCAGTTCACTTCACTCTTGGCTTTCTCTAAGCTGGTAAATACTTCAAAAAAGGTGCTGTGTTTCTGTCTCTCCTCTAAAGGTGCATGTGTTTTGGTTTGTGCTTTTTAAAAGAAAAAAAAAAATAATAAAAAAGGTAGTAGCCATTAAGTCTTTCTCTTTTTGCCCATCCCTTAATCTTTATCAAGCTGTTATTGTACTCTTGGTTTTCTAAATGAGTACAGTTTTGAGAGTGTTTGTTCTCCTTTTGTCCTCTGCTGTTTGATAGATGGGTGGGATACTCCAGAGAACACTACAGAGGCCAGCAGTGTTTGTTGGAGGAGGGTGAATATACTGACTGTCGACAGCTTGGCGGCTCGGATCGTACTTTCCTCTCTTTCCGCTTTCTACTGGCAGTGAGTACACACACACACACACACACACGTACACTTACACGTACACACACACACACACACACACACACACACACACACACACACACACACAGACACACACACACCTCATCTAATAAACTGATTCAATCCCACTGTCTCTCCTTGAAAGTACCTGCAGTCCAGTGTCAAATATCTCAAACAGATATAAATGTAAAATTCCCGAGCAGTAGATGACACTATGTATGTGTTCTGACATCTGGAATTTGCTTAAATCACAAAGTAGGTCAAATTTTGCTTTTCTTAGCATTACGATCTACTTTTAGGCTAATTGGGCTATTGGTTTATCGTCTGCTACCAAGGGCGTAGGTTTGGTCTCAGCTTTGGTGGGGACACATCCCCAACTCCTGTTGTCACAATACCAACATTATTGTTTCAATACCAATACTAAGTGAAGAATCTCGATTTCGATACTTTTGCGATTTTTTAAAATTGTATTTGTTTTGTGTGATTTGTGAGATCATTCACATCAGTGGCAATCATAGAATTTGATTGACTCTCCACACACACACACACACACACACACATACACACACACATAGAAAGTGATGGTTGTCATCAGTGTTGGGCAAGTTACTTCAAAATTGTAATGTATTATGTATTACTCATCACTGTCATTTCAAAGTAATTTGTTACATTATAATATTACTGTATCTGAATTGTAAGGCATTACACTACTATTGTATTACTTTTAAGTTACTTTTACCAAAATATCTAGAAATATGGATTTGGAATTCTAAATGCAGTTTGTTATGCTCAATGCAGCTCATTGCATTTCTAATGGAGGGCGATGTGGTACAACATAATGACTGAGCTAGTCTTAAGGCTAACAACAGTAGAATGCAATAGGCGCAGTGATGGCTCATGATGCAATACAAGGAACAATCATAGCCAGAATTTTGTTAAAAGCAGACCAAAGGTCGAAGTCTGGTCAATTGTGATAGAAATGCTGTAACTTTAGGCTTAGGCCTAATCATTAAAATCAACAGAGAGCCCACTACCTGTATATTGTAACCCAAGACATACACAGTGCCGCTGCTGGCCATTTTGGTGACCTAACTGGTGAAATACAGTATGTCATCATATGGCCAACTATAAAGATGTAATCTGCCTGTTCCCAGGGATTTCTGAAACATGTAATATGTATTTCAAATACAAAATAGTATTTTGTCGTTTGTATTTTATTGGGTTGAAGGAAATGGCTCTGTATTTTGTATCAAAATACTTTATTGGTGCGTATTTTTGTATTTTAAAAATACAGCAAAATACGATATGTGAAAAACACTAAAAAAAAAAGTAGATACTACACACAGGTGTAATGAATAATTGGTAATTAGGCAACAATGGTTTATGTTTATCATGCAATCAGCTAATGTGAGAACAGCTGTGTTCCACAACACTCACAGCTTTTCAGTGACGGTTATTGCTGAAGCATCAGCTCTGGTCTGAAGTATAAGTAAGTATAAGTATACTCTTTTGTCCCGTGAGGGAAATTTGATCTCTGCATTTATCCCAATCCGAGAATTAGTGAAACACACTCAGCACACAGTGAACACACAGTGAGGTGAAGCACACACTAATCCCGGCGCAGTAAGCTGCCTGCAACAACAGCGGCGCTAACCAGTGAGGGGTTAGGTGCCTTGCTCAAGGGCACTTTAGCCGTGCCTACTGGTTAGGGTTCAAACCGGCAATCCTCCGGTTACAAGTCTGAAGCACTAACCAGTAGGACACAGCTGCCCAATTGAAAGCTCTGTCAGTCGTTTTGTATAAGCATCAGCTAGATGACTAAATGTAAATTCTTGAATTATTCTTAATTCTAATCACACTACATGAACTTGCATACGGTATACTTTGGTATGACAGGGGCCAAATTGTATTGGTTTTTACTATATAGTTTTAATAGGCTAAATGTTTGGGATAAAAAAAAGGCTTTTTTTGCAATGCTTCCATACTTCCTTAAAAAAAAGTATTTTGAGTATTTTCTAAATACAAAAATACAGTATTTTATTTTGATACATTAAAAATGAGGGTAGGCCTATTAGGTATTTTATTTTGAAATACATTCTGATGTATTTTTGTCCATCCCTGCCTGTTCCCAGCATTAGCACACAACACTTTGCGATGGTTAGCTTGTTTGTCACCTGTGACGATATATGCTAGGCCTAAGTGACTGACCTATCTGGGTGCGTTTGGAGATGCCTGATGAACTCAGACGTTGTTGAATAGGCATAATTTATCCTGGTGCCACACACCTTGCATGTAGCTGTTCGCTTATTTCCTCTGTGCACGAAGTTATTGTAACCGAAAGTAATGATAAAAGGCACAACTCCGGGAGGACTTCTTGTCGCCATGGTCAATGCATTTTATATATATATATATATATATATATATATATATATATATATATATCTGTGAGTGTGCACATTATGGCAAAGGGGCCATGCCGCTCGTTAAACGTTTTCCAAAGTATACTGTATGTAGCAATAAAATAAAATAGAAATACATGAATACATTTAGATTAAAAAAAGGAATAATTGCATGAAATACAGCTTGTTCAGGAGTCTCGAAGCTCGAGTCCGAGTCAAGTCAGTCTTTTGAGTGGAGTCGCAAGTCAAGTCTGAAGTCATTGTTTTTGCGACCTCATTGTTTTAGGCTAGTGAAAAATAGTTATCGCAAGTGCAAGGATATGTGGATTCAATTCATCATGTTTGCTATGTCATTAGATAAAATAAATGTTCAAAAAACTAACAAGTCAAAGAAAAGCTTAATGGGATGAGATCATGGTAGTTATTGAGTAGATGCTTTTATCCAAAGCAACTGACCATGCTGTACAGAAATACAAACTCTGTCTATTATTAATTGATTTGATTCGAACTGGTTTGATAGTCTGTCTGTCCCAAACGTATATAAGTCAGGACCACTTTGTCAAAATAGATCTGGTGTCTCGCAATGTTCATTTTTATGGAAATGCGCCTAGTTTATCTTTTATTTATTTGCATTGTGCAGACTACATTCACAAATACACTGCAAGATTGGCAGCCCAGTGACTTCTATTCTGTGCTTTAGCCTATGCGACTGTCCGTGCGGCACACCCATATTCAACATGACTCCTAACTTTGGTTGAAAGATTACAGAAGCTACATTTAGCTGTGACAATATCCTGGGTAATCCTAACAGCTAATGTTATTTTACACAGTAAAAACCGATTTTTGCCAGTTAGTATGGCTAGTTTGCCTACTTAGACTCTGCATAATGAAAAAGCTTTGTATGTCCCCTTTCTTCTTCTTGTGTGGCATAGCTGATCTACAAACCACAAAAAGGGGCAAACATGTACATGCTGAAGGGCAAAGGGAATATCAAAATGTTTTACTTTGGCCTTTTATGGGGTATGTATTGGCAGACAGCCCTGATAACTTACCGTTGTCGTTGACACCTGCTCGCTTGACTGCCAGTGCAAAGTAGCCTGTGCATTGACACTCTCCATGCGTGTAGCGTGTGTGTCAGATAACCCTTCCCCCTCCCCCTCGGTTTTTCCTCCAATCAAATGACGTTTCTTGTACTGTCGTGCTGGCTGTCGGAATGATCAGCAGTACAAATAAGTTCGCTAAAATATGGGTGGGGACAATTTTGTCATCTTAAAATTTTGATTAGGACTAGTCCTAAATCTACGCCCATGTCTGCTACAGTCACCCCTGCTATCAAACCACAGCAAACTGGATGCACAGCTCCTTGCCCAACTGTTAATGGGATTACTCATAAGCTGCACTACTCTGTGTTCTCCTTCTTGGCTTGGTTATGCTTTTTTATAAACTGGTCATAGACATGTCCTATTTTATTGTACACCTGTCACACTTTTGTATTAGAAGGCTGTCTTAAGTGCCCCTCAGTCTAGATGAAGTTGAATGAAAGTTTTTACCTAAACGCGGTTAGGTTAACATTAAGTAAGGGATAATGTATAGAACGCTTGTCATTATCGGGAGAATAAGTCCTGACAGGGCGAACCGGACCCCAATGCGTCCTGAAATCCCATTCAAGTTGATGGAGTGTACTAGTATTGTGAAGAGCCGGATAATAAGGATTATTAATGCAAAGGCTTACAAACTCAATGAAAATAATTCACTGAAATCTTGTAAATGCTGTATTTTTAGAAGCCATATTATACTGTAGTACACTGTAAATTATTATTTTTCTTTCTCCTATATTGCTTTTGTCAGGATTGGATTGAACCAGCCATCTCATTGAGGAATGCTCACTCTCCTGAGACTGCTCATATGGACATAGTTGACCTAGATGTTTCGGATATGGAGAAGAGTGGCCCTAACCTTGCACCCGCTTCCATTTGTGTCAAGAGTGGAGTGTAAGTGTGACATTGAAGGATGTTGTTTTAGTACTTAGTACTGCTGTTGGATTGTCATGAAGAGTGAGTTCACCAAATCAGTGAGGTGTACTGCAAAAGGCTTAATAAGCATCTCTTAAAGGGGGCCAGTTAGTGTGAGTTGGTATTTAGAAATGCTGTCCTGTGTGTCTTAGGTGGGTTGGATACAGTGGGAAGTTCTTCTCTGGAGACCAGTACATTCTGGAAAAGGGCCAACATTCTGGTCCTCTGGACTGGGGCGACTGCAGTGGTGAAGTCATGTCGATCAGGCCGGTCCGTTTGGTGAGTTTCTGTGGTGGCAGCATGGCTCTAATTCTGGGGGGCATTCCAAGTACATGGTTTAGTGACAAACCTGGGTAAGTTAACTCAGAATAAGTGGTAAACCTCCTTCAACAAGACCCCTATGGCATTGTTTTGTTAGGAGAATGAAGTCATACAGCTCTTCTATTAGGAGGTTTACCCCTTACTCTGAGTCAACTTATAAGTATAATGGTCACTAAACCACGTACTTGGAATACCCCCCTGGTCTTGCACACCTTAATGTCAGCAGAGAGTGCAACAACTATCGTACTTCAGTCCATACTATCTAGCTTGACCATGAAACTGTTGTAGTATTGTGTTGTGTTTTGATTTGGGTGAATGGAGCATAACATGTGAAAACGATGAACAGCCACAGATAAACATTTTTTTCTATCTGCAGTCTTGTGGGAACAGAGAACCAAAGCATTTGGTATGTAATATTATAAATCAACATTTCAGAAAAATAAGAAGCTGAGATTGTTAAGTGAATGAGATCTAACAGGCTCTCCCCCCTTGTAGATCCATGCTTACAGTGAGCCTCACTTCTGTGGTGAACATCGAGAGTACCAGTCTAAAGCAACTGACTGCAGCTCTCCCTATCCCATGTCATTCAGGGTGATCCATGGAAGGTGAGCCTCTGCTGACACTGGAAAAAGGCTTTTACTTTGTGACCTCCAGCAACAAATGATCCAGCTACTGACATGGCCATCCATTGCCCACACAGATCTGTGTGACGGGTAACCTTCATATAGGCTGTTTTGACCCTCTCAATGTATTTTGTGCAGTTGGGTGCTTTTTGATGAAGAGGGCTGCTCTGGAAACCAGTTTATCCTGACGGAGGGGCTTTTTCCCGACCTAACTTCATGTGGCAATGGGGTATCAGCCATCAAGTCACTCCAGCCAGTTCCATATGTAGGTATAGCCCTCTCAAGCCTTCAAGCCCTGTGATTTAAGCCTTTATCTAGGCACTTTGAATGTGTGTATGAACTGGACATGTGTCGATTGTAAATTTAAAAAACAATCACAGCAATTAATTGTAACTAATAGTAGGCCTACCTACCTGTATTTGTTGATAAGTGTTTTTCAGATCCATCCATTAGTCTGTTCTCCCTGGACTCCTTTGAAGGCTTGGAGATGGAGGCAGTTATGACTATGGATGACATGGAAGGCTTTTTCACTCAATCTCTTCGGGTCCATAGTGGACTGTAAGTCCTTTCGCTATTACCAATAGCCACAACAATAGAAGGACTGTTCTCATAGTAATGGAAATTCTTTATGTGTATGGTCTAAACAGGAGCAGAGGAATTTCAGTACTAATGAGGTGTTTTATTTATGTGTAATAGATGGGTGGTGTATGAATATAGTCATTTTAAAGGCCGTCAGATGCTTCTAAAGACTGGTGAATACTCCATGTGGGGTGAACACAGTGGCTGGGACACCATTGGCTCTCTTCACCCTCTTGGACAGGTAAAGACTGTTCATGGTTCACATTATAATTGCTGGAGATCACTAAATGCTGATTAGATAAACCAATATTTTGTGGTTGCAAAAAAAGTCCTGCTTAGTTCATAATGGTGGTAGAACCCACCAGTATCTCACTAGCATGTTTCTTCTTTTGTGGCTTTGGACCAAATGCATGTAAAAAAGCTCAAATACAGTTATTACCTGACTAGCCAGAAGGGCAATTGCAAAGAAAGATGCCTTGAGTAAAAATTTAACCTGAATCAAATTGAATCAAATTAAATTACGCATCTTAACTGTAGTATTTAGTATTTATACTAAAGCTATTTGGTGTGCTTTTTTATTTTCAGCTTAATAAATTGTGAAGGCAATATAGTTGACCTGTTGTATGTGTATGGTTCACAGCCAAAAGCTTATGTTCAGTTGCGGAACCGGGCCCTGGGCTCAGTGTTGACTGCAGAACCCACACAGGATGGTAACGCTCCAGCCAAAGTGTCCCTAAAAGCGCCCAAGTCATTGGACTGTCAGCAGTGGATTTTTACCGATGGACTCCTCAAATGCAAGGCCAGTGAATTTTCCCTAGCAATGAATTGTAAATCCTTGCGAGCCAGTGTGTGAGAATCAAGTAGAAGTGTATTTGTTTCTAATGAGACCAGTTACAATTCATCATGCCTCTGTTTTGACAGAGTGAGAACAGAGTATGCAAAAACACAGCTAAAAATATCCATTCTATCTATAGGACATTTTTGAAATTCTAAACAGGATAGCGTAAATGCAGGCATGGCTTAAAATAGCTCATTTGAACATCTACTGTTTCTAAACAGTAAGTGACTTGAGTGCTCTGTGTGTTTGTCCTTCAGGTGGGGAAGGCGTGCATGTCTGTGATTGGTGGGAAGGCACATGTAGGAGCCCGCGTAGCCCTGTGGCCAGAGCATGGGCGCGCTCACCAGAGGTGGAGCCTCAACGAAAATGGGACCGTTTCCTCACATCTGAACCACAGCCTTGTACTGGACATTAGAGGTGAGGCATCACGGAGCCCTAAAGCAACACCAAAGAGTTTTTTTGCACCTTAAACTAATGTTTCCAAAATCGTTTCAGTGGTTCATCAGCTCGCAACAGGGTGAACGGCACTTCTGCGTTCGCTTTGCAACCCTCTATCAGCTATAACCGCACTATGCAAGTTTGCCTGATCGGGTAGCGGAACTGTAGTTCGATGGAATGAGACATACAGTAGGAAACTACAAATTTGACTTGCTTCTGATGTCGCGATACATCATACTTTCATAAAATCACGCAACATACTCTACCTTGTCTGTGGACATGGTTATTTGCAAAGCCAGTGCTTGATAATAGCGTGTGTGCGACAGAGGAAAAGTGCTTTGGTGTTGCTTTAATTATAACTTTTCTCCAGCATATGTTTATGTTTTTAAAGGCAATATTGAAATGCCATATCCGATTTACAAGAAAATAAGCATGTTTTTATTGTCTTTTAGGTGGCAATGGCATCGACAGGGACCACTTCATTGTCAATCAGTTTTCAGCTGATCGGTCTACACAGTTCTGGGACATTGAGTTGGTGTAGATTTGTTTTGTTGTTATTGTCTTTTATTGAAGCACATTTGCACATCCATAAGTTTCGCTTTAAAAGCGGCCTTTTAATGCGGGTTTACCCTTCCCTCTGTGAAACTAGGGATGTTAATGTTTGTTTATTCCTTGATGTCATGGAAGATCCTCAGACAAAACAGAGGGTTAAAAAAATCCCTGACATTAGCCCAGACTAAACCTCAAGTGTGTATGTTTTTCAGGAAAAGGTCATCTCACTGGACTTAAAGATGTACAATAATATTATATAATGTTAAATTTGTGTATAAAAAAGTAAATTCAATCACAGTTCTTATCTATTACTGTAACCAATAAAGTGCCAATAGACTTACTTCTGTCTATGCACCTGTTTGTAAAGTCTGTATTTGTTGAAGGTTTGTGCCAGACATATAATTTTGCTGATAATGTGGAAATCCACCCATACCTTGGTGTAGGAAACCTGGTTGTGTCAAACATTACTGGTTGACAGTGTTCTTCCTGAATATTCATATTACACACTTTACTAAGCTAATGTAAGGGTTTTTTAGTTGCCACTAAAGAGGATATATTTCAAGAATACCCCTCAGGTGTACTTAACACTAATTGTTCACACATTTTGTGAGTCTGCTTGTCTATTGTTTGAGAGGAGTTTCATTTGTTTAATTTACACATTGATTACACTGGTCATTAATCTTAAAATCCTCAGCCATATTGCATGTTGCCAGTTGTTTGGATCTATTGGTGCAGTATTTAATAATGTTAAAGGGAGCTCTGATCATGCACTTCATTAAATTTGATCAACCAACGGTTTAGTAATTTCATACATTCTTCCATCTTGGCACCATTTATTCATAACGGGTGTTCCGGATTTCCGGTTGCAAAGATTTGTTCTTCACTTTTCATGTTATATAACCATAACTGTCAATATGTGGCGTTATAACATGCATACAGCTGCAATATTTATTACTTACACTTAAAATGGATTCTCTTTAAAGGTTTTCCCTATATTTTTTCCAATTAAAATGGTCACTGAGAATTTTTTAAAAGCATTCATGTGTAATGTTTAAGCCTTTCTCAATGTAAGTCTTTTAGGGGGCAATGGTTGAAATTCAGTGCCATGTTTAGTCCAGACTTGTATGTTATGGGCAAATGCTCTTTTTTTCAGGAGATGCAGTAGCAGTACAATAGCAGTGCCCTGGCAGGCCTCATGACAGATTAACGCAGAATCTAGTGGAAACTGGACATGTTGACCTGTGAGCCTGTAAGACTTGAAACCAACTAGCCATCTAAGAAGTCATGCATTTTATTGGGTTGATCCCTCAGGCTGCATCTGTTCTCTGGGTCACCTGGGTATGGCTTTCAGACCAAAAACTACACCTTTAATGCATTGTGTGACTAATGGTTGTCACTGTGATAATGTAAAATTGTAGAAAACAATAGAATACAGTGACTGATGTTGGGTGTTTCTGTAGTCGTAAATCAATTAACATTACTGAAATCCATCAGTTATTGGTTGCTGCTACAATAAAGGAATTTAACTGCCAGTTAGTGTATCTTATATTTTATACATTGTATCATTTGGAATAGATGACACTGAGAGGAACTGTAACATGCTGCCTAGTTTCTTTGAAGGCACCTCTGTGGTGGCTATACTTTTTGTGTGCTAAAATTCAAAAATAAAAAACAGTCAAAACCATCTCCAAGATGTGTAACTTCATGTGCAGCATTTGGCTATTCAGATATGCTTTGGAGGCAGCTGATGGGGCAGAGCAGAGTAAGATAAACCAGTGTGTATCTGTGTCTTGGAAATCTAACACATTTATCATGTGATATGAAGAACATTTGTTTATCTAGCTGTGGATGGAACCTTTTTCCAGATACTTTGCATATCAACTGTAATAAGACGAGTAGTCATAATCATCACAAGTAATTATTAAACAATGTCAGTTTAAAGTGTGTTATGTGATGTTTATTAACCAGTATAGGCGTTAGCAAAAGTGCAGCTGTGAATTTTTTTCCCAAAACAATGGGAGGCCTAGGGGGTAAGTTGAACCATTGGTTTGTCTTACCCTCCCATGTTTACATGAAATTAACTATTTGATGTTTAATTTAGTGCTGGATCGTTATGAATAACTGACATTATATTTCATATTTTAGATGTAGCATAACAGCAGTCATGACATGTAATAATAATAAGAAGAATACATTATATTTATAAGCGCCTTTCAAGTCACCTCAAACAGTACATACAGACAGATATTACAAAGACGGGGAATTGTACAATTTTGTGATTACAAAAGAAAAACAGATAGGGGCGCCATAGTCCTGATGCGCTAGTAGCCCTAGTTTTGTTCACCACCTTGTAACTGTTTTATCAAATAGCTCAACTCACCCCTAACATGGGCAAGTTGAGCCTTGGAATGGGCCTACTGTTGGTTTGGTTTTAGATGTCACTCTCTTGCAGAGTTTTTTTTTTTCAACAGATGACACTGAGAACAATGCTCAACTTCAAAGAGGAGTGTTTGAATATTTAATTTACATATGTGTATGTTGTTTTTAGGTTTTGTGTCAGGATCCATTTGGGTAGCAGCATAAACTATTTCTAACACTTCTGAATAAATACAGTACAATTGGCACGCAATAAAGACCACACAAATATTAAGGAAAAAGGCCTGTTACATATTCAGTAAATCAATTCTTAATAAGTAAGGTTTAAGCTTTTTCAGATATCCTTGTAGTTTCCAAGAAGGGTGACCAGGTGAAGGGTGAAATAATTTGAAGAGCATTGTGATGCCATTTTTCTCAGAAACATATGGCAGCCTACAAACAGGCCAGGCGTAATTCAATCAATGCTTATGTGTCATCTGCCCCCTAGAGGCAAAAATGGTAAACTAGTAATATGTTAGCCTATGTTAAAGTCACACAATTTCATAATTTTTACCTACAGCTTCAAAGTCATTTTGATGCCACAGATTTACAATAATAAGAATGGAGTCTCTGACTCGGTCATGTTGTTCTGGGTAGGATCATGACCGTTTTTGTTGGTTTTAGAGGAATTGGGTACCCTCCTTAGTGCTAAATGGGTACTAAGTATAGACTGTTGAATAACTACCACGAGCATGTCATGGTAAAACACTTTGAGAAAACTCTGTGGTATATCTGTCTGTTTTACGATTGGTCATGGTCATTATGTACCTCTGGCCTTGAGAATAGGAGACAGAAAACACTCAACCAAAAAGAGAGCTGCTGGATTCACAAGCTCAACGTTTTTTCCTGACCTTATTGATGCTGTAGATACTTGCTCACTTTTCTATAGATTAACTCTTGTTTATATAAACTTGACAGAGTGATAAGTATTCATCATTGGTGATCGATTATTAACTATATCATCTTTTTTAATACTATGTTTTAATGGTCTCTAGGGTCTCCTGTAGGGATGTTGACTTTACCCTTTACTATAATTGATTTTTTAATTTTTTTTTTTTTTTACCAGTTTTATTTATCTTTTTGCCTGGGCCAGCACCAGCTGATCATCTACCAGCTGATTTTCATCAGACATGAATGACAAATATATTAATATCAGTACAATAATATTACACTGTAAACTAGCCTATTTAATATAACTTAATTTTTATCGTAAGAAGAGTGTCTTGTTTAGTCTTACTTTATTAAACAAAAACAAATTTTAGCAGTAAAAGTCTCATCACCATGTTGATGGTTTCCACTGGCAGAATGAAGATGTGTGGTTGCATTGAGCAGCAAAGAAAGAGATTCATTCCTGAGTATTGATCCATTCGTATTCGGATTTAGTACAGGCATGCTTTTATTTGGTGTTGCAAATTTATATTAACAATAATTTCCTCTATGAGAGGATACAAGGTAAATGTGAGGTGATTTCAGCAGCCTGATTCCCGGATCCTTTTCTATTGTCTAGTGGGGGAGCAGACCTCCAGCAGCCCCTCTGTCCAGAGTCCCAGCACTAGGCCCAGTCGTGCAGAGTCTGGCTCCAGCTGGAGTTCTGACACCAGGAGGCGCTCTTCACTCTGGAGCCGCCTGAGTTCAGGAAGGTGAGAGAGAGGGAAGCGCACACCCTGGACCTGACATACAGGGATGTCACTGTTAATAACTATTTGTGGGGGGTTGTTTCCCTTGAATTGCTCTCTTCATTGGTGTTAAAAAATTACAATAATAAAAGTTATCACCTGACTTAGACATTCCTCCTCCTCCTCGTCATCTTCTGGTTCTCCCATCATGTGAATCTCTCTGTTATTCCTTAGCGAATGCACCACAAACACTTCCATCTCTGTAGCCTCATCCTAGGAAATTTGGTCAGAACAATATTAATCAAATAAAGCATTTAGGAAAGTAGTTCAGTAGTTTTCTGGAGTTATTACTTTTTACACAACAGTTAGGTCCAACTATTTATTCATTTCTAATGAGAGGCATTCCAGAGTGGGGATATCCCAGTACATTCCCACTCGGACTGTTCACCCCAAGTAATCACTCCCATGTGAATGTTCTCTCACTCATTGTTTAAAAAATGTGCACATCACACTTACTGTTCTATCCTGACTTGGCTGCACTGTTATGAGGACATGGTCTTTAAATCTCATGCACACACAGTCCTCAAGTGTTGGCATCTTTCCAGCTGTGACCACAAAAAAATATATTTGTAAGCTCCAGAAATCAATTTCAATGAACAGCACTTAAAGGAAAACTTTTTCACATAGATCTCTGTTTCTCGAGGTCCCGACTACTGTCAGTGCGGAAAAAAATAATAATAAAAAATAATAATAATAATAATAATAATAATGTTACCTAGTTCGAGTTGTTGCAGCCAACAGCCAGAGCAGCCAGGCAGTTAGTGCTACACTCTGGGAGCATGATTTTAAAGATGTCCCCAAAGTGTAGCACTGTATCTGCCTGGAGCAGCGACTCGGGCTAAGTAGCACTGTTTTTTTTCCCGTCCTGACAGCACTCGGTGACCTCGACAAACAGAGATCTGTGTGAAAAGTCACCACAGTTTTCATTTAAGCATCAATCAATTTAGTGGCAATAGGAAATCGCAACACTAACTCAGCTGCAGAGATCAGTAGAGGACCCCTTTTTGTCTTTTGCATCAGCAATAAAAAGTTCTATTTAGGTTCAGGTTCTTTATTAGGTTCAGGTTATCACAATCCAATGTAGGGTCACAAAGTGCTCATTGCTGTGAGCATGATGCATCAGGATGTAGGCTAAATGAAAGTCTCAACCATAATCTGTGGGACACTCCATTACCAAGAGTATCAATATGGGAACACTCCTCCATAACCAAGAGTATCAATGTGGCTGTTATTTCAAGACTTTTTCTTCTGCTGACAACAACATTTGATGAGTTTAAAGTAAATACATTTATACTCACTTGGCATGTTTGTGTTGTCATGCGCAAAAGGTGGAAGCCTGTTGGACACAAAGTCTCTCTTCATGTCTGTAGAGCGTAGCTCCTGTTCACCCCTCTCCATTTTATCTGCCAAACATCTCAGGAACGTAGAGAGCTGTGTACAGACCTCTGGGCCTACACGAACATTCTGACACACAGAGAAATATCACTTGAGCGATTCCTTTTTAACAACAGCTATACAGGTAGTGCAGGTATGTTGTCATGCAAGACAAAACACACCAGGGCTACTCACAGTAAGTAGCTGTCTGGGCAATCCAGCTCTCATGTCGATATCTCTTTTCATTGAGTCAAACAGAAAACCTGGGAATATGTCCAGCAGGTAGTCTCCCCAAGACCTGCAAAATATGCAGAAATTAAACAAAATCACAGACATACAGAACTGTGCTAAAGTTTTATATCAGTATCTTCTGTCTTCTGTGTGTCAATGGGAAATATCATATTTAGACTCTTCCCTATAGGAGAATGGCCATTGGATGGAACAGTGGATGAAAATGCATGCAGATGTGCACGTTTCTTTATGTATGTACATAGAATGCAAATGAGGTGAATTGAAACCCATTGATGCTAAACATTCAACATTCTCTCTCAGCTTACAGATGAGTGCTATTTGTAGAAAACCCACATGTTCTGGTAAGTACTGAGAGTTAGGTGCGTGGAGTGATCCACCTCGGCAGGAGTATTTGCTTGGTGTATGGTACCTCTGGGAAAGTACAACAGATCCCCTGCCTGTAAAGAGATTGTACACTTCCATTGAACCAGTTTCATAATCTTCACAACTCAAACCTTTGCCTTGTAGCTTTTCCAAACATCTCTTAACACACTGACTATTTTTTGGAAGGCAAGACAAGACATTTTGTGCTTTTACATTTCCCAACCTGGTTTAACTGCAGACAAGTAATATAACTGGCATCATCTGTATAATGTGTAGTAACACCATTATTAATATTAATATTAATATTAATAATAATAATACCAATAGTCACAACTGTGCCCCTCGTCATATTCTTTGGTATGTTACCCACAAAACAAAACGTATAATTGGCTTATGAAATGTTGCAACTTGTACCTTCAGGGTAATGTCATGTGTTGGGTTGCCTATTCTCTCCTCTGGCTCCAGGCTGTACTCACGAGCCAGTGGGACAGTAGGACTGTACAACCTCCAGTGTTTCTCTCCCTCTAGCTGCAAGATGAATACCTGTGGACAGAGGAGTGGCTCAGTGACCAGGGGTCAATGTGTAGTGAGAAGATTTTCTGAACTTTTTCTGTCCTCCTACCTCAACATCATCATAATGTGGAGGCAGCCCCTGAGATGCCTTTGGTGTGATGTACACATTCGATCCCACAAGGGCCCCGAAGAAACTCTCTAGGCGCTCCTGAATACGCCAAAGCTCATCCTGGATACATGAGCACAAACCTTAGCACCTCTGACAGAGGAGAACAGTGAATGACCTGAATCACACTTATTCTGTGTCCTTCACAGACATAGGCACACAGGCAGGAATGGGAATCTCACCTTAAATCTTTGAGGCTGGTGAAACTGTATCGTGGCCTTCTTCTGATCAAAGTCTTTTTTTCAGATTACTGTAGTTAACACGTCCTTCCTTATTCATTACTTTCTTCTTGCCATTCACACATCGGCAGACATTGACATCCCTTGCATACTCAAGCTCATGACTACACAGTTCTTTCAGGTCTGACAACTGAAAGAGTGACTGGTAATAGCTGGCTAAGCGTTGGTCAGATCTCTGCAAAAACAAGGGCTTCTTTTCCCAGTATTCGTGAAAGAATTCCTCTATTCCAATTGGAGAAATCAGACTTTTAAACAAACTTAACGGGGTGTCAAAATGTAATGGGGAAGAACACATATCAGCCTTCAGTTTTCTATATTTAGCAGAAGCCGTGTCCTCGCATTCTGCAGACGCTGGTGGTGATCCTCTTTTCCTTGGCATATCTACCAAAGAGAGGTATAGTTTTAGTCATGCAGGAACTCGCAATTTCATGTAACCGTTAGGCTAAAGAACATTTAGAAAGTCCAACTAATCGATCCTTCTAACACTAGTGGGATAACACATTAACATTGTAGCTAGATGGGGAAACACGAAACTTTCAGCAATGTTAACCGATTTCTCTGCTTCAGCTTGCTGATTCGCTAAATAAACATTATTACTGATTTGGTGTGTTAGATATCAAAATGTGTCGTCGCAGTGATTTCAGACTCAAACTAACCTCCTGGCTTTCACCAACTTCACCGAGAAGGCAACATAGACAGGTAAAAGGAAGGCAAGGCAGGCAGCGTGTGTTACACAGTACAACAAGATCAACATCCGTTCAGAAACATGGTGCATGACAATAGTTCCGGACAGACAACTGGTAGGCTATTCGCTTCTTTATTTTTCTGAAATAAATGTAAGGCTGTAATTGGCTACTGTAAAATGTTACGTTGACCGTGTCTTGGACAGCACAGAACGATGAACCAGTGGTAAATATTACGAGAAACTACTGATTAATTTGACCTGGAAAATTTGACCTCGAATAATAAGTATCCTAGGCCTAGCAGGCCTAAACCAATGTCACTTAAATTGAATTAAGCTACAATTCAGATATGTATACTATAACAACTTGGATGCAGTGGAACAAAGTAAGCTTAACCAAATAACTTAAACATTGCAATCATCAGATGAAACAATATATCAAATATATAGAAAATAAAGCAAACCCCAAAGAAAGGAGAGAGAGAGAGATGCCAATGAGAGCAATGCCTCCCCCAGAAGAGTGAGCAGGCACCACAGAGGCTAATGATGCTAGAGTCTATACCAGTGTTTCTCAAACCTTTTCCGACCAAGGACCACACCAATAATAACTAGAAAATGTAATTCCAGGGAATTACCATTGCATGTAAATGTAAAAACTGTTGTGTATAACATTACTTACAGTATGATTATTCAGATTACATACATGTAGACTTACATTATTCTTGAAAACCACTTACTTGGTTAGATGTTAGCTTAGAGTATATGACAGTCAGTACAAATAAATTGTCAATTCAATATTGATCAACATTCTTTGTTTTAATACAGTACTGCAGAAACAGCAGAATGATACTCAGAACACACTAAACACTTAACAACCAATGCAAGCTTGAAGTCAAAAAAGTTGTTGAAACCAATTTTAAAGTTAACCAATAATGACAAGGGAGAAACCAGATGTCTGAATTTGCATTCTTACAGAACTTGATGAAGCCAATCATATTATCCTAAGACAGATCTATTTATCAGTTTTAATTCTGAGCAGCAACAGCTAGAGCCCTCAGTTAATGAAAGGTCAAATTTGATGGTGATATATACTGAAGAATAAAAGAGTCAGCCCTTCAGATGATCCGTTTTAGACAGAACTTAGGTTAGAATCTTAATGTTCACACAAAACAGCTCAGGTCTAAAAACAGAGGTCTAACAGCACAGCTAAGTTTCACAGATGTTACAGCACAGGTATGATTCAAAAGTATGAATGGTTGACAAATATGATCACAAGTATACAAGTTCCATATAGTTAGTATAGTCCTCACACAACAATATAGTTCTCAGAATGTCTCAGTGTAGATCTTGGATAAGTCTCAGTATGGTTAAATGGTATGTGTATATGGTCACATGTTTGTAAGAATGTATGTTAGTAGGTATGTTTCTAGCAACATTGTCAGAGATTGGTTGACAGGTGTGCACACAGACAGGCACACACAAAATGTCATACACGGCCATCACCACTGGTCTGGTCTGGTACCTAAAAGACAAAAGCAAACAAGTTTAACAGTTATACCAAAACAATACAAGGAATGTCTGCAATTGTTTAATACAACTCATTTATTTAAGTGAAGTTGTTACATTACATTAGGCTGACACATTTTTAACCTAATGACTAACATGGTAAACAGTTTAAGCTTTTTAAACAATTCTCTCAACAATTCTAGGACAGTAAAAAAAAGTATAAGAGTATAATACAATTGTTGTACCATCAAGCTTAAATACTAGCCTATAATATTAAATTGCAAACAACGCAGAATTCTGTGTTTTATTGTTAAATATAAAACATAAATAGCTTAGTTGTTGCTGTTAATAATCATATGACTAAGGATACTAAGTATCTTGATAACCAACTGCTATAACTTAAACAGCTTGCTAGGTCTGTCAGCAACATTTTTTCCTACAGATTACTATGTACTACAACTGGAAAGCTTGATTCACGTGCCAGGCTACACTTTAATTTATAGACCAGAACAATGCAAAAATGAGTAGGCCAAGTAAACACACTATCGTAGCGTATGTTGACAACACAAACGGTACAGCTCAACTTCTGTAGTGTGTTTTAACAAGACTTTAGTGATATGGTCCATTTCCTAGCAGTAGCCTATTCATGGCTTTCATAAGGTCCCTTTCAAAAGGAGTATTAATCAAGCACCAATGCATTCATAATCTAGGTGCTTGATTGTACAACTGTGGAAAGGGACCTGACGAAACCCATCAATAGACGAACGATAGCATACCGTGGTCGTGTTTACTTAGGCTACTTAAGAATCAGGAGCTTAGAATGAAAACGTAGCCTGGCCTATTTGATACACAAACAAGCGGTGTACAACGTTAAACAATTGGTAAAATAAAAACAGGAACATATTTGTTAGCTTTAACTAAAATGTGAACGGTAGAAGCTATAACTATGACCCATCAACAATGAACTTTATTCATGCCATGAATGAAACACATGATGGGTTTCATCAGGTCCCTTCACACAGTATAATCAAGCACCATGCAGTCTGCATTCATAATCTATTCTTATGTGCTTGATTCTCAGCTCCAGTATAGTAGCTCGCGTTCAGCTGTTGATTGTTTTCAGCTGCAAGTCACGTCATAATGCTAAAAGTTGCCGCCACGGCGGTCAATGTTAACTCTATAAGAATTTCTTGCTCTTTTATCATAAATATCTAAAAAAGTATAAAGTTCACAAATGTGAAAAAAAACATAGAACAAATCTCTGTTACAAGACCTTTGAAGGAGTGGTTGAATGACGTCTAACGGTTCAGTGATTTTAGAGCTTTTGAATGTCAAATTTGGTCGGAAGAATAATAATAATAATACTAGAAAAGCATTTCCTGAAGGAAATACAGTGCATGAAAATGCAAAAATATGAGGTAAAATATCATACAGAGTAAAAACAAACTATATTGGTTGCTAGGTAGATGAGGTTTAATATAGTTGGAATGACTGAACAGTTCAATAGGTGGATAGTTTAAATGGTTAAATTATTTAGGTAGATAGTTGACGATAACTGACAGTTGGAATGGCTCTAATGTTTGCTAGCAGTTATGTTAACTATGTTAACAAAGATAATAATGCTAACCAAGTTACTTAGTTAATTTAGCTAATGTTTTCTTGCAGTTTTTTTAAAAATGCTAATAATGTTAATGCTGTTAACTATGCTAACAATGCTAACTATGTGACTTAGCTAACTTAGCTAATAATTTATAGCAGTTGTGCTAAAATACTAAGAATGCTAACATGTTAACCATGTGACTTAGCTAACTTAGCTATTCATATTTAGCAGTTATGCTAACAATGTTAACTATGTTAAAATGTTAACCATGTGACTTAGCTAACCTAGCTTATCATTTTTAGTAGTTATGCTAACTAATATGCTAACATGCTAACTATGCTAACCATGTGACTTAGCTGACCTAGCTAATCAGTTTTAGTTGTTATGCTAACTATGCTAATTAACATGTTAACAATGTTAACATGCTAACTATGCTAACCATGTGACTTAGCTAACCTAGCTAATAATTTTTAGCAGTTTTGCTAAAATGCTAACAATGTTAGCAATGCTAACCATGCTAACCATGCTAACTAGCTACAGTGGGTAGGAGTCATAGTTGATGACAAGTGTTGACATAGTCGATGACAAGTTAAGAGTTGTTGATAGACAGCTAGTTTAATAGATAGTTTAATAATAGTTTAAAATTAGACTGTTTAAAAGTTGAATGTATATAGTTTAAAGGTTTAAAAGTTGAATGTAGATAGTTTAAAAGTTGTTGATAGACAGCTAGTTTAATAGATAGATAGTTTAGTGATAGTTTAAAAGTAGACCGTTTAAAAGTTGAATGTAAAAAGTTCAGTAGTTTAATGGGTTACATTGTTTAACAGTGGATTATTGTAGTGAGGACTTTTATTTTGAAACAGTTTTGGGCAGAGGAAACAGTTGAATAGGATGTGTAGTCTTAATTGGGCCAGATTGTATGCTTAAAGCCTGAGGCTGATCCAGGTGGCCTGAACACCTGCCACAGGATTCTAATTGCTTAATGGCCATATTATGATGTCATAATCGACAATGTTAAGTCTATGGGGATTTTTAAAAAGTTTTTCTTTAATAGTTTAAAAAGTATAAAAGTTTTAAAGTTGAAAAGACATAGCAACCAGGGGCCGTATTCACAAAGAATTTTAAGGCTAAAAAGTAGCTCTAAGTGCTAATTTAGGAGCAACTCCTAAAAATAATGGCTGCGTGTCACTCCTAACTTTAGGACTCTAATTTTTTCACTAAAAGTAATTCACGAAGCATTTTAGACCTAAAAGTAGCACCTAAGTCTGGGACAGCTTAAAAGAAGTCAAGAGGGACTCCTAACTCACTAAGACCTATTCACAAACAGCTTTTGTGGCATTTCCGCTATGATGTTTTGAAATGGGTATCGCAACAACAGGAGCGAGGAACAATTTTGCATAAAAGATGCTATAACGCCACCAACAACAACCACAACTACTCATTGTCAACATGTAAATTAAATGTAACGTTTGATTGTGAATCAAATTAAAATGTTCTCCTCTTTGCAAACGTAGGCATATGGTGACAGATTAATTTAATAATGTTGCAAAGCCTAGCCTACTGCATCAATCCGTACGCCTATGTTTCATTAGGCTACTAGGCTATTTGTTTTGCCTTACTCTTTATTAATTTAGGCTAGGCCTTTTTATTCAGTTATTCATCATCTTCCGTCCTTCGCACTACTTGTGTAGCGCATGCATTCTCGGACCTGTCACCTGTCACTCATCATCGTAAGGGAGGTGTTTGGAATCATTCCCGTGTTACAATCATCAGCCAATCAAGGTGGTCACTTCAGGCAAGCTCGTGCATGAGTAATGACGTCATCCATAGCAACGAAGACTCACTCTTAGTTTAGGAGTTGTCATTTTTCCTTACTAAGAGTAGGTCTGAAAGGCTTTGTGAATAACTTTTAAGAGAAAACTCCTAGCTAAAATCTTTTAGTGCAATTTAGGAGTACTCCTAGTGGTAAGATAAAAGGCTTTGTGAATACGGCCCCTGATCTGTTTGAAGACCTACGTTACAAAGTTTGAATGAAGTTTCTAAGTTAAACTGTTCCAAGAGAAATTGCGTACGGAAAAAGTGGTAAGCGGAATAATAATAACTAGAAATGCAATTCCAAGGAATTACCAGTGCATGAAAATGCTAAAGTTGTGATGTAAAATATCATGTATAGTTAAAACAGATAATACAGAGATGGTTACTACGGTGATGCTAGGATAGACATGGTGGTTGCATAGCTTAATAAAAGTTTATAGTTTAAAAGTAGACTGTTTAAAAGCTGAATGTAGATAGTTTAAAAGTTGTTGATAGACAGTAGATAGTTTAAAAGTTGTTGATAGACAGCTAGTTTAATAGATAGTTTAATGATAGTTTAAAAGTAGACCGTTTAAAAGTTGAAGGTAAATAGTTTAAAAGTTGTTGACAGACTGGAAGTTTAATGAATGTTGATATTCAAATAGTTTAATGGCTGTGTATAGGTAGATGTTTGACGATAACTGAAAGTTGGAATGGCTCTAATGTTTGCTAGCAGTTATGCTAAGATTTTAACTATGCTAACCATCTTTACTTAGCTAATGTTTTATAGTAGTGCTAGCAATGCTAACATGCTAACCATCTTTACTTAATAACGTTTTCTAGCAGTTTAATGATTGTTGATATTCAAATAGTTTAATGGCTGTGTATAGGTAGATATTTGACGATAACTGAAAGTTGGAATGGCTCTGATGTTTGCTAGCAGTTATGCTAAGATTTTTAACAATGCTAACCAAGCTACTTAGCTAATGTTTTATAGCAGTGCTACCAATGCTAACATGCTAACCATGCTACTTAGTTAACTTAGTTAACGTTTTCTAGCAGTTTTGATAAACATGCTAACTATGTTAGCAATGCTAACATGCTAACTATGTTAACCATGTGACTTAGCTAACCTAGCTTATCATTTTTAATAGTTATGCTAACTATGCTAACTAGCATGCTAACAATATTAACATACTAACTATGCTAACCATGTGACTTAGCTAACCTAGCTAATAATTTTTAGCAGTTATGCTAACTATGCTAGCTAGCATGCTAACAATGTTAACATGTTAACTATGCTAACCATGTTACTTAGCTAACTTAGCTAATCCTTTTTAGCAGTTTTGCTAAAAATGCTAACTAACATGTTAACAATGCTAACTATGCTAACCATGTTACTTAGCTAATCATGTTTAGCAGTTTTGCTAAAAAATTTAGCAATGTTAACATGCTAACTATGCTAACCATGCTAACTAGCTACAGCGGGTAGGAGTCATAGTTGATGACAAGTAACAGTTACAATGGCTGAACAGTTAAAAAGTTCAGTAGTTTAAAGGGTAAAAATTTTTAATAGTGAAATATTGTAGTGAGGACTTTTATTTTGAAACAGTTTTTGGCAGAGGAAGCAGTTGAACAGGATGTGTAGTCTTAATAGGGCCAGTTTGTATGCTTAAAGCCTGAGACTGGCAGTTGATCCAGGTGGCCTAAACACCTGCCACAGGATTCTAATTGCTTAACGGCCATATTATGATGTCACAATCGACAATGTTAAGTCTATGGGGATTTTTAAAAAGTTTTTCTTTAATAGTTTAAAAAGTATAACAGTTTCAAAGTTGAAAAGACATAGCAGCTTGGTCCGTTTGAAGACCTACGTTACAAAGTTTGAACGAAGTTTCTAAGTTAAACTGTTCAAGAGAAATTGCTTATGGAAAAAGTGGTAAGCGGAATAATAATAACTAGAAATGCAATTCCAAGGAATTACCAGTGCATGAAAATGCTAAAGTTGTGATGTAAAATATCATGTACCATAGTTAAAATAGATAATACAGAGATGGTTACTACGGTGATGCTAGGATAGACATGGTGGCTGCATAGCTTAATAAAGTTTATAGTTTAAAAGTAGACTGTTTAAAAGCTGAATGTAGATAGTTTAAAAGTTGTTGATAGCCAGTAGATAGTTTAAAAGTTGTTGATAGACAGCTAGTTTAATAGATAGTTTAAAGTTTAAAATGTAGACCGTTTAAAAGTTAAAGGTTAGTTTAAAAGACTGGAAGTTTAATGAATGTGTATTCAAATAGATTATTTGGCTTGTGTATAGGTAGATATTTGGCGATAACTGAAAGTTGGAATGGCTCTATAGTTTGCTAGCAGTTATGCTAAGATTTTTAACTATGCTAACCATCTTTACTTAGCTAATGTTTTATAGTAGTGCTAGCAATGCTAACATCTTAACCATCTTTACTTAGCTAATGTTTTCTAGCAGTTTAATGAATGTTGATATTCAAATAGTTTAATGGCTGTGTATAAGGTAGATGTTTGACGATAACTGAAAGTTGGAATGGCTCTATATGTTTGCTAGCAGTTATGCTAAGATTTTTAACTATCTTAACCATCTTTACTTAGCTAATGTTTTATAGTAGTCTTTGCACAATGTTAACTATGTTAAAATGTTAACCATGTGACTTAGCTAACCTTTTTATCATTTTAGTAGTTATGCTAACCAATATGCTAACATGCTAACTATGTTAACCATGTGACTTAGCTGACCTAGCTAATCAGTTTTAGTTGTTATCTTAACTATCTTAATTAACATGTTAACAATGTTAACATCTTAACTATCTTAACCATGTGACTTAGCTAACCTAGCTAATAATTTTTTTAGCAGTTATGCTAACTTATGCTTAGCTAGCATCTTAACAATGTTAACATGTTAACTATCTTAAACCATGTTACTTAGCTAACTTTAGCTAATCCTTTTTTAGCAGTTTTGCTTAAAAATCTTTAACATGTTAACAATCTTAACTATCTTAACCATGTTACTTAGCTAATCATGTTTAGCAGTTTTGCTAAAAATTTGAGCAATGTTAACATCTTAACTATCTTAACCATACTAACTAGCTACAGTGGGTAGGAGTCATAGTTGATGACAAGTAACAGTTACAATGGCTGAACAGTTAAAAAGTTCAGTAGTTTAAAGGGTAAAATTTTTTAATAGTGAAATATTGTAGTGAGGACTTTTATTTTGAAACAGTTTTTGGCAGAGGAAGCAGTTGAACAGGATGTGTAGTCTTAATAGGGCCAGTTTGTATGCTTAAAGCCTGAGACTGGCAGTTGATCCAGGTGGCCTAAACACCTGCCACAGGATTCTAATTGCTTAACGGCCATATTATGATGTCTGTCGACAATGTTAAGTCTATGGGGATTTTTAAAAAGTTTTTCTTTAATAGTTTAAAAAGTATAACAGTTTCAAAGTTGAAAAGACATAGCAGCTTGGTCCGTTTGAAGACCTACGTTACAAAGTTTGAACGAAGTTTCTAAGTTAAACTGTTCAAGAGAAATTGCTTATGGAAAAAGTGGTAAGCGGAATAATAATAACTAGAAATGCAATTCCAAGGAATTACCAGTGCATGAAAATGCTAAAGTTGTGATGTAAAATATCATGTACCATAGTTAAAATAGATAATACAGAGATGGTTACTACGGTGATGCTAGGATAGACATGGTGGCTGCATAGCTTAATAAAAGTTGATAGTTTAAAAGTAGACTGTTTAAAAGCTGAATGTAGATAGTTTAAAAGTTGTTGATAGCCAGTAGATAGTTTAAAAGTTGTTGATAGACAGCTAGTTTAATAGATAGTTTAAAAGTAGACCGTTTAAAAGTTGTTGACAGACTGGAAGTTTAATGAATGTGTATAGGTAGATATTTGACGATAATTTGACGAAAGTTGGAATGGCTCTATAGTTTGCTAGCAGTTATGCTAAGATTTTTAACTATGCTAACCATGCTTACTTAGCTAATGTTTTATAGTAGTGTTAGCAATGCTAACATCTAACCATCTTTACTTAGCTAATGTTTTATAGCAGTTTAATGGATGTTGATATTCAAATAGTTTAATGGCTGTGTATAAGTAGATATTTGACGATAACTGAAAGTTGGAATGGCTCTATAGTTTGCTAGCAGTTATGCTAAGATTTTTAACTATCTTAACCATCTTTACTTAGCTAATGTTTTATAGCAGTGCTTAGCAATGCTAACATGCTTAACCATACCATGCTACTTTTTAGCTAATGTTTTATAGCAGTTTAATGAATGTTGATATTCAAATAGTTTAATGGCTGTGTATAAGTAGATATTTGTTTTATAGCAGTTTAATGAATGTTGATATTCGTTTATAACTGAAAGTTGGAATGGCTCTAATGTTTGCTAGCAGTTATGCTAAGATTTTTAACTATGCTAACCATCTTTACTTAGCTAATGTTTTATAGCAGTCTTAGCAATGCTAACTATCTTAACCATCTTTACTTAGCTAACTTAGCTAAAATTTTCTAGCAGTTTTGCTAAAACATCTTAACTATCTTGGCATCTTAACTATGTTAACCATGTGACTTAGCTAACCTAGCTTATCATTTTTAGTAGTTATGCTAACTATGCTAACTAGCATGCTAACATGCTAACTATACTAACCATGTGACTTAGCTAACCTAGCTAATCATTTTTAGTAGTTATGCTAACTAGCATGCTAACAATGCTAACATGCTAACTATGCTAACCATGTGATTTAGCTAACCTAGCTAATCATTTTTAGTAGTTATGCCTAGCTAATCATTTTAGTAGTTATGCTAACTATGCTAACTAGCATGCTAACAATGTTAACTATGCTAACCATGTGATTTAGCTAACCTAGCTAATCATTTTTAGTAGTTATGATAACTATGTTAACTAGCATGCTAACATGCTAACCATGTTACTTAGCTAACTTAGCTAATCATTTTTAGTAGTTTTGCTAAAAATACTAACTAGCATGCTAACAATGTTAACATGCTAACTATGCTAACCATGTTACTTAGCTAACTTAGCTAATCATGTTTAGCAGTTTTGCTAAAAATGCTAACAATGCTAGCAATGTTAACATGCTAACTATGCTAACAAGCTACAGTGGGTAGGAGTCATAGTTGATGACAAGTAACAGTTACAATGGCTGAACAGTTAAAAAGTTCAGTAGTTTAAAGGGTTAAATTGTTTAACAGTGAAATGTTGTAGTGAGGACTTTTATTTTGAAACAGTTTTTGGCAGAGGAAGCAGTTGAACAGGATGTGTAGTCTTAATAGGGCCAGTCTGTATGCTTAAAGCCTGAGACTGGCAGTTGATCCAGGTGGCCTGAACACCTGCCATAGGATTCTAATTGCTTAACGGCCGTATTATGATGTCACAATCGGCAATGTTAAGTCTATGGGGATTTTTAAAAAGCTTTTTCTTTAATAGTTTTTTAAGTTTAAGTATAAAAGTTTCAAAGTTGAAAAGACATAGCAGCTTTGTCCGTTTGAATACCTACGTTACAAAGTTTGAATGAAGTTTCTAAGTTAAACTGTTCAAGAGAAATAGCGTACGGAAAAAGTGGTAAGTGGAATAATAATAAGAAGAAGTTGTTGCCTAGGAAGAACAGTACAGTGCATTTTCATGCACTGTAATAAGTTGTTGTTGTTGCCTTGGAAGAACAGTACAGAAATGCACTGTAATAAGAAGCCTAGGAAGAACAGTACAGTGCATTTTCATGCACTGTAAGAAGAACAGCGATAATAGTCCATTGCATTTACATGCAATGCAATAAATTAAAAAAATCACAGAAAACAAACAAACAGTAGACCTACTTCACCAGTATATTACACACTGAACCACCTTACTTATTGTCTTTGCACCTTAATGTGTCAGAGGATTCAAATTATTTAAAGTGGCGTTGCTCACATAGGCCTAGGCAGTGTTGCAGAACTGTTTAGATTTACATACCACTTGGGATAGCTTGTGGACCACTAGTGGCCCCCTGACCACACTTTGAGAAACACTTGTCTATACTATTTTTATTCCTTGATCCAGCTCTACCTCCCCTCTATCCTACTGCGGCCCTCTGATGAGAGTCTGCTGTGTAGACCATCCACTAACACTAAAAGGTCATAGTCAAGACTCCTTTCCTAAGTGATTCCTTGTTGGTGGAATGAGTTACCTAATGTTCTACCTTCTTGTGAGAGTTTTGGGACTTTCAAGATATGTTTAAACACTCATCTGTTCACCTTGCCAAGTTATGGTTTTGCTTATAGTTTTTGCTAATAAGAAAACTCATTATATTCATTGTTGATATTTGATATTGCCATCATTACTGATATTATTATGCTTTATGTAGGCCGTTCCAACTTAATTTGAAACTATTATTCTTAACTAATAATGTTGTGTTTATAAAGCCTACTATTCATCACTTTGGACACAATCATCTGCTGAATACCATAAACATAAACACAAACACATTGAGTTAATTTTGTACATTTAATTTGTGAGGCAACAAATTCAGTAGCAACATGCAACACATAGCATACATCGTACTCTTCTTTTTACGATAAACCGGAAGGAAAGCAGAGTGAGAGCTGTTAGATGCTGGGATGGATGGTTTCCTCCAAAGGTGTGTAATGCATTTAAAAATAAATGTGGTTCTTATTTCACATATGTATTTGAACTACTTTGGCGTGAAATTTACTGCAGTGTGGTGTCATGAGATTGTAGTGAGTGTTGCCCTGTTCTTAGGGTGATAGGTGCACCACCATCTGCAAAAAAGCAGGAATTTGACCTTTGTTTTAAAGGGTGAGTCCAGGGGCTGCAGACTATTCCAACTGCACTGCTAACTCATTAATGTAGATGTTGAACAGAGTTGGACTCTCAGGGATTGTAGCCCTGCCTCTCTGTCTCTCTCTTTCACTCCCACACAGACACACACACACACACACACACACACACACACACACACACACAGACACACACACACACACACACACACACACACACACACACACACACACAGAGACTTTGTAATCACATTTCTACTCAGTTCACATTTATAGTTGAGGTCATATGTTTACACCTTGGCTAAATAAATTCACATTCTATTTCAATTAGCTCACTTTTTTAGTTCAGCTAACACATTGTCTTTTGAATTAAGATCGATCGGGCTTTGATGGTCACTCCAAAACTTACTTTGTTGTCCATAATGTTCTGATGATTTTGTATGTTGATGTAAATGATCATTAACCTGAAAGAGCCACTGGGTCTGAAGGGAGGCCTGTCAGCTACAGGTATATGTCCCAATCGACTACAATAATGACAGATAGCCAATCTGGTAACAGATGGCCAATCAAGTCTTGAGTACATTGATAGAATCAACCTATTTAAAGTGCATTTATCCAAGCTTTTATCTTTCAACAGATACAGTATAGTCTATTACCAAAAACAGAAGTAATACAATTTCAAGAAAGTTGAGCCTGAACCAAACAGCTTACCCTGGTTGTGAAACCACCTTTAGTAAAATCTCTGAAGTGTTTTTTTTGTTTTGTTTAAATTATCTATGCAAACCTCTGATCTAATATATATATAATGAAGCACAACGATTAACATGCTCGCATCACAAATATTATAGCCACTCTTTAGTAAGGACAAACAAAAGAGAAAGACTACTATGCAATGTGCTTAGAATGATGCATTAAATGCTCTAAAATATGCCCTCCAAGGTAACAACCAGCTTCAAAAGGAAAACCTATAGGAGATTGGGTTGAATATTGTCAACATATATATGATGCAATATCTCTTCACCCACAAAAAACTCATCTGAAAGCAATGTCACTGTGGCAAAGCAATATTTGCGATATTTGAGCAAAGACGTAATATACAATACATGAATCAAATGAGCGATGAGAACAGTCTGATACTGAGAAGGTGTCAGAAGTTTTAAGCCGACGAAAATTTAATTTGTGTAGTTCAGGGACTGATCCAATTCAATTCTCATAAATACAGTCTTCATGCTGCATTTCTCTTCTGCTTTCTCTGATGGGAATCCTAGTGCCAAAATTGAAGTTCTCATAAACCTTGTTGGTGTACACTACGGAGGCATCGTCCAAATTCTTTCTCTTCTTACCTGCACCAAAAAATGTAATGTTGTCAGACATAGAATCTATTTTGGTCAGTGCATACAATTTGTAAGGCAACAAAATGCAGTACTCTGAAGCATGCATCATATCACACACCGACATTGTACTCTGCTTATAAAGATGAACAGGAAGGAAAGAGTGAGGGTGTTAGATGTAGGGGTGTATGGTTTCCTAAGGTGTGTAAAGCATTCAAAAATAAATTTGGCTCACTTAGGTGTCACTGAAATGAACTTTGGTGTGGTGTCATGAGATTAGAAAGACTCTGGCAAAGGCTATGGGGAAGATGTCTGTAACCAAAGTGGTATTCATTCATTCATTCATTCAATTCTTTATTTCAGACTCCATTGCTGGGTCCATAGCATAGCAAAATGTTAAGACAGAATAAATAGATAAAAAAAACAAGACACAACAAAACAAAACAAAACAAGACAAAAAAACTTTCAGACATATAGCCATTTTCTCCAATGTTTCCTTAGCTTAGAGGAGTACCTAGCCAGATTAACTAGGACTTCTATACCATTACCTGAGCTATCCAGGCGACACATACATTTGAACATTACATTTCTCAGGACTGCCTCACATGATGGCACACTGGAGAAAGCAGTCAAGTAACATGGCACTGAACCATCTGGGTATCTGCATCAACAGCTCATAGAGTCATTAGGCAACTAGCTTCTGTAGGCTGCTTATACCCACACCACAAATAGGCACAAATAAGCATATTTATCTTATGTCAACATATGCATGTTTTTATGTAGAGCTTTACACGCACTAAGGCAATGATGAAGTAACTTACTTACATTTGTAAATAATGACAGCCATGGCAATCATCAACATTGCCCCAGTTAAAGCGCAAATGCAGATTGTTTTCACCATCCAGTTGCTGTCTAAAATGAAAAAAAAAAAAAAAAAAAAAACAGTTCACTGACTACACAGACTGTTTCATTCTCTGAGTAGTGTGGTATAATCATAGTGTCAACACAACCTGTTCTAGCTAGGCTGGATGAGAGATTTCTTGGTTACACTTTACTTGAAGGTATCTACCGTACATAAGAGTGACATGACTGTCATAAACGTGTCATAAACATTATAAACAAATCATAAACGTTTATAACATAACACTTCTGTCACTCGCTTCTGTCAAGTGTCATTCGGTTTTTGTCATGACAAGTTAGAGTTAGGGTTAGTGTCATTCGGTTTTTGTCATGGCAAGTTAGGTTAGGGTTATGACAGTGTCATGTCACTCTTATGTAGATACCTTCAAGTGTTATACATTTTTTTAGATCAAGAAAATGTTTTACTAAAATGTGTGTGCTCTTTCTATCGTGCTTGTTTTAAATAACTAGGGTGCTCATCTTAATGATTTATACTGTGCTCCACACAAAGTTCCCCTCAATGATTAAGTCAGAAGCTAGCCATTGTTAAAACACAAACAATACCAAACAATCTCTTCAAACGTAGTATAGGCTAAGGAGGACAACAAGCTAAATGGCGTTTGGCGTGTGTCCACCTCTGGCCACACGTTGACATACCTGCCAATTAGGTATCATACTATTTGTATTACATTGCCATTATTAACAAACACATATATGTAAACAGCAACAGTATTATTGTGGCCTTTGTGGGCTAATAATTGTCTAATAAAATGTCATGATATACTCCTGTGTCTGTGTTGTTCTATTAGCTGTGTTTGTGGTCAGGAATGGCTGTTATGACATGATAATAACAATGTCCTACGTATTCATAACACCTGTGATAATTGGTTAAGATAGTTAAAATAGAGGCCCCATCCACTCTGAAGATGATTTCTCAGAAAAAGTTATATTTTTCCAACTCAAGATTCCAGTCTAGTACAGCAGTAAGTTACAGGCATAGTGGTGTCTCATAAGGGTCCTGTTCAGCACTTGTGATGACATTTTGAGTCTGGTACAAGGCACAAACACAGTCAAAAATCTGCCCCCTACCAGAGCTTGTAGCCACCTAGTTGCACTAGCCACTAGTAGCAGGATAACTCGAGCTATGAGAGCTATGTGATTTTTTCCTTAATTACTTGGTGACCTCTAACAACATGGCCCTAAGTTAAAAATGGTCAGAGTTCACCTTTCTTTATACCAAACTACATTCCATTGTAGCCTGCAATGTTACTGCTTCAGTAGAACACATGTTGAGCATACAGGCACTGCTTACCTTCTTTACCTACATTCTGTTGATGAATAGTCCAGTTTGATGTAAAGTGATCTGATGGAAGTGAAACACTGCAGGTGATGGTGTCTCCATCTCTCCTCTCAGCTCCACACAGGCGCAGAGAGCTGCTTACACTGGACGAGCTGTTGGTGACTTGCTTCTGTTCAGATGTATTCTTGCCCCTCGAGTTCCAGATAAATTCAACTTGCTCTTGATCTATGGCATCCATTGTACACACCAGCTCAACACAACCAGAATCAGTGGTATTCACTAACTCAAGGCTTAGACCTAAAGGTTAAAAATACAGAAAAAGAGTAGGGTATACACCATTTTAAGTGATGTTTGTTCACTGAGTCAAGGTCAAATATATAATACCTAAGTATCTTGAGGACATGTCACTTTTTTATTAATTCACTGCAAAAAAATGCAAGGATTGGTCCACATATGTAAACACTTAAAAAGAGGAAGTAGAGAAGTAAAGCAAAAATATAATGGTAATTATCACCTGCATGAAGTTTTATTATAGTTGTATTAAGCTCACGAATGGGTGGCGGTATAATTCCTGTTATGATGCAGCTGTAGGATCCAGAGTGATTGCTTTTAAAATGTTTAACATTCAAACCCTGCATTGAGGGTTCAAAGGACGGCATGCACTGCATGGGCCTCAGAACTGTCGAATTTACGAAATATTCACATATGAATTCTTCCTTTTGAAGTCCTTTTTTACTCCACTTCACATTAAATCCATCATATTCGCCAAAGGTCGGCTCACAAGGTAATTGAACTGAGCCGCCTCTGGCAGCTTTGATGATTTCCAAAGAATCTGCAAATTGAAAGTTGACTGATTTAACTGTTTTGTCTTTTGGAATAATGTTAATTATTTTAAATATTTTAAAACAAAATAACCTGGAGTGTTCACACCATGTAGAAAACAAAGACTGAAAATGTTCTTATAAAATGTTATATTCTTGATGAATTGGTAAATTTTAGGTCACACTTTACTTAGATGATCAGCTATAGACTACTATATTATCAAAACTATCTGTTAACACTGTGAACAAGCTATGGTTAGGGATTGGGTTTAAGGTAATGTTCAGTAACAACAACAATCTTGAAGACTAAACTTTAATTTGAACACACCATCTAATCTCTATAAGCAGACAATCTATATAGGTTCATGTGATGTAAAGATGGAAATATGGAAAAACATTTCAGAGTAAAACAACAATAACTCTTACCTGTTATGGTAAAGAACATGAATAAAACCCAGAGAGGACTCATTCTATGATGGCAGCTACTTTGATCTTTGAGTATGCCTCCGATTTGTGTCACTTACAACTGCATAATCAGTGACGTGCATCACAACTTCCTGGTTAAGGCGGTAACATGTTAGGTACTCACAACCAGTGCTGGTTTCCTGCTTATATCAAAAGTTGTCATTCAATCATTTCACAAAATCAGCACACATTAAATACTTGTTATAAAAGTCTAAGGACTCATACTGATGTATGTGCATTTCTACAGAACTGTGATTAGCTGGTTTCTGACATTACAGGAGCTGTTCTTAGCTGTTTGCTGAATTCCCCACCTGTGGTTAACTTCACATGTTGACATTGCACAATCATATTCTGTCACCTGGTTCCTTGAGACCGCAAAGAATTCCACTATTGCATCTAGATTTAGTTGATGTGTTGTTTGTATTCATTCACCAGCTAATAAAGATGAAATATGCCCTTTGTGTCCTTTTTTGAATTTGACCCCCTGCCCCTCAAAAGGTCTCTGCACGGCCCTGACTAGCTCAATTGGTCATTTATGAAAAGGGTGTAAATCAAATTACATGAAAATGAATGCTCTGGAAATGTAGTGCTTGGATGAGTATTGTGCTGGAGCCTACTTTTTGAATATGTGTGAAAATGCATGTTAGTTAAAATCAACAACAAAGGCGACACCAAAAAGCAAAACCATATCATGTTGTTTGTTGTTGTGACCACTTGTCATAACAGTATGTTTATGCACACCAATTTTGACAACTAAATGCTGAATGGCAGTGACATTCTGAACACAAATCTCTACAAAGACAGTCAGAGACAAGTTAAACATATGTTACTTTAATAGGTGTTCAAGGAATAATTGCGTTGCGTCAGCAGACAGTGTTATGACATACAACTCAGTGAAAAGGGCTGAGGGCAATGGCAAAGGGATCCCTTTCTACACAGGGTGTCCAGTAAGGCAAGGCTGCATTAACATCTGGGCTGTAACAATCAAGTCCATACATATCATAATACAGTACTATTGACATAAATTAGGTCAAGCACATATTTTATAAACCCTCAAGGAAACAGACCTGGTGTAAACCTTTGACAAGACTGCTTCACAAATACTTTAATAGCCATGAAGGTACATTCTTGAACAGAGAATATCATATATCTGTCATTTTCTGGGTGCATATTCAGGTTTTAAGACTTAAACAACTTATAAAAAAAAAAAAAAAAAAAAAATAAATACACTTGATATAGAGGATTTGGCAAATGTTTATAATGGTTGAATGCCCCCAATTTCACTTTAGATTTGACCTCAGAATCAGGGTATACTTTTTGACTCTTACAAATTTGCCTTTTTCTCTGTTGTCATGTGAAGTAATGTATAAAGCAAGGTTGAGCTGGCTCAAACATTTTTTTATGATTGTGATGACTCTTTTGTAAGCTATTACAAATGATTCACTTGTGTCAACAGCCTAAAATTCTTTCTTACTTTTTCCATAACATACAGAAAGACGGGATTAGAATTAGAAAAATACAGGTACAAAATCCATTACATTCAGGAGACAATACTAGCACAAAAGGGTATTATTAATAGTCTGTTAAGCAATATAGGTTTATAGAGGCATCTCCTACATAGAAAAAGGTGACAAGTTGAGAGGGTGGGTGACTTTCAATGGCTAACTGGAAATGGGACAATTTCATGCCTAATGCTTAAATTAGACTAAAATTCTGCAATGCATACACATACACGCTCACACACATACAACAGCAAAACATACTCTGTAAATTTTCTTCTTGATATTATGGTGGATTAAAAAAATAGCTAAAATGGGATGAATGCGAAATGTAAGTAATGGGGATAACGATTTTGTAACATCATTTTGGTTAGGGTTTAAGGTGCAAATTCTTTTTTTTTAATTAAGAGGCATTCAAAGGTGCCAGTACTTTGTTAAAAGTCAAAGGTAACCCACTACAAGTATTTGTGCTGATAATATATACTTTCTACCTGAAGATTTATGCAAACAAAAATTCGTCTCTCTGAATTTCTCATAGAATTTCTTTTTAAAGACAACTTTCCCTTCTCTTTGGCAAATGTCTATATAACCACTTTTAATGTCCATTACACTGTACATGATACTTCATTAGTCAGTACATTAGCCATTGATTGCTGGGAAGAACATGCACTTAAGCATAAATAATTTTGGGAAGACATATTTTGTTAATGTTCTAAACTTCTCAAAACATTTAATGATCCATAATGTAAATTACGAATTTAAAAAATCCAAAATTTGTATCGAAATTTATCGCTGGAAATGTGTAAGCAAGCACATACTGGCTTCGTTCAAAAATTGCTTAGCAAAAAACATCACAAAAAATTCTATTGTTTTTCTTAGAAAATATTTGGAAACCTATGTCAAACTTCAAATCTTTCAAAACGGGGCCTTTAATGTATTTCTAAAGTCTAGCTTCAAATGAAGCATCCACTCACTAGAAGCAAGGGTAAAAGTCAGCAGGGTTTGGGCCTGGCCTACCTTTGCTGAGAGATGCCATTTAAGCAAGTTAGGAAGAGCTGCTACACACTGTGTCGCAATATACCAGTATCATTTATGTATTAGGTACACCTACAGTTGATTAACATAAAAAACAGACTTCTTCAAACACATACAGGTGTAATCCCTTGGCTTTGACTAAACGTCTCATTTATACAAAGGACAGGACATTCATAGCCTCTTCCTGTAGTAATTATATCCCTACACACATTACACATCAGCCAAAATCGCAACGCAGTTGCTTTAAGAATATATACTCCCAGAAGGAAACAGAGAAACATGAACTACTTATCTAAAAGCTGTGCATTATTTCTCAGTGCTCATTGGCTTAACAGGTAAGCATAGATACAGTTTTAGATTATGAGATTTCAACAACAGTCTTCATCCAGTAAACTGGACCTCAGGAAAGACTGAGGTTAAGAACTAAAAATCACCTGGAAGGAAACAAAGCCAGTAAAACAACACTGAAACACTCACAATATTTAAAATTGAATAATAATAATATTAATAATAATCAAAAACAAAAGTGTTGAAGTACAAAAAGACATATTTTATAAATTCACAGACAATTGTTAGGAGCAAAGTGTCGAAAAGAAGAAATCTATAAATCAAAAACATTGGTCAACATTATTTAACATATAAGTGAAATTTCATGATGATGGCAACACATAGGATATTGTGGTAGTTTTCTTAAGCTATGATCTGGCCTGCAGCATCATTCCTTCATACACCGTGAATGAGATGTGGCTCAAGTATTGTAGGTTCTAAAAAGGCTTTAGAATTCACTGAGAATTTTAACTGGTCATTTTTACTTTCCCTGGTTATAACAGAGAGTAATAATCTCCATGGACACAAATATACTGCAAATGGTTATTTAAGCCTGGTGAGACTTAATTATATTCTTTTGAGAATAAGTTTGAATAATTGTAATGTATATTAATATCTATTTGACCAAGACATACTGACCAATAGAGGTGCTGCCGTTAGTGGCTCAACTAAGGAGGAAAAAAAACTAGCTGACTGAAAGTCAAGCAGCTGTAGACCAACCACAGAGGCGAGATGTAATGGACAAAAAGAAAAACAAACTGAGAGGAACAAGGGACAAAAAAGTGTGAGAAACAGCCCTCACCTCTAACTCCTCTGTCCACTTGCTGGGAACAGAGAGGAATGAATTGAATCGGTACACCACCAGCTACTTTAACAGGGAATGAATAGCAGGCTTCTACACTTAATCAAGACCAAGTGAAGGAAAATAAAAAAACAGACAATGACCATTTAACTTGGATGCCACTAGTAATAGCCTGATTGCCAAGAACTGAAAAATGAATGACACTTTGATATCTAAATATGGAAGAGAAAAAAGCTCTATGCATACATATGTATATGCATGCATATATGTATATGCACACATATATACATATATATATATATATATATTTATTTATATATATATATATATATATATATATATATATATATATATATATATATATATATATATATATATATATATATATATATATATATATATCATTTACTATTCAAGCAAAATATTAGTGCAGTGTCTGTGTTATTGAACTATGTTAGCAAAATAGTCGCATTCTTTTGGATTAGTTCTCTAGATGCTACACAGACTATAGGTCAAGTATTGAAATAAAATGCAATTCGCCATTCAAGTATCCCCAAACTGCTCCAAAAAAAAATCTATGGGAAGGAAGCATGTGTGAGTGTGTGTGTGTCTGTGTGTGTTAACTAGATGGGCTAGGAAGTTGTGATAGATCATAAAGGAAAAATAAACCCTGAAAAGCATTAAAATGGTTTAAAGAAAAATATTTGAAGTTTTAATCAGTTGGTGTTCTCCATGATTCATGAGCCATCTACTATTTTACCCTGAATGGCTTACATTATACAGTAGTTATATGCAAGTTTGGACACCCCTGAAGAAAAGACACATTCTGTTGATTTAAATTAGATGCTGTGTTACTTCTTAAATTCTGATATAAAACATTGTGGCATGTTTGGGCGCTTGCACTTTGGGCGCAGCACTTTGTTTGGCAGTCTTTCAGCAGATAATCTTTGTAGGCAGCTAATAAATCTAATCTTGGTGATTTCCCCCCATTCTTTCGAGGTACGTTTAGAGTGTTTTGCATGCACATTATATTCAAGATTTCCCTACAGAGATTTAAGGATGCTTTCGTGTGGGGGCTGCAGGGCATTCCAAAAGCTACTCCTTGTATTTCTGGAACATCCTCATGGAGCATTCTGAATTTTGTTTTGACTCATCGTACTATTTTAGAGGCCAACATGTTGTTACTTTAGTATATTGATGATGTGGACTTGTGATAACGAAACAGAGTGTGAAATAAAAATAGTACCATTCACCACATCCTGGATACAGTCTCTAGGTCCGCAAAAACACACTGATTAAAAAGCCGCTGTCGTAGCCAACCTCAAAGTATAGCAGGGTTCCCATGGGTCATGAATTTTCAGGAATATATCATAGAATTTTATTAAAGTCTATTCCAGACATGGAACGTCAGGGAATTATATTTTTGGGGGGCAAAGTCATGGAATATCAGGGAATTTTGTTGTAGGAATTTAAATTAACTTGCTAAAATACATTAATACAAATACATTTCCATGCAGCATTGGAGTTTATTGGTTTATTAGCTTTTTCCATTACTACTTGCTTGAGTGCTTGTGGCTGGCCCTACCTGTTTTTTCAATGCATTTTTTTAAATTTCCCAAATGGTCATGGAAATTCAGTTTTTTTGTCAGGGAAAAGTCATGGAATTTTACATTTGACTAAGAGTGGGAACCCTAGTAAAGATACACTAACAACAGAGCCTTTTTACCAGGGCCATAATTATCCATGACAGTGAAATTTTTAAGTAAGGGATAATGTATAGAACGCCGGTCATCATTGGGAAAATAAGTCCTGACAGGGCGAACCGGACCCCGACGCACAGCAGAGGGGTCTTGTTTCGCCCTGAAGGGACTTATTTTCCCAATAATGACCGGCGTTCTATACATTATCCCGCTTATTACACGGCTACTTGCCAAAACGGAGTAATAAACTCCCCACGATATGACTTTAGCCTAGAGAGCCTAGCCTATTTGTTACCGTTCATCGTGGCATTTCCTGAGAAACAAATAGTTTGCAACAACACACGCTGAACTTGAATCAAACATTCTTTAGAACACAGCTGATCAACCGTCTGCTTTCACTTTTGAATGAAGCTCCTGTTTTTGGAGCCTGGGCTGTGCACAGAGGCTGTGTTACTTTTTACAGTGTATTCAGGACACAGGCAGCTAGTGGATAGTGAGTTGATGTTTGCAGTATGTGACTAAAAATGTTTTAGCTTAAAAACCGCATAACATTACTTAGAGCACCTTTAAATTAATGTTACATGCCATCAGTGTAGTCTATGTTCTTTTTGCAGATATGTCTTATATATCACATTATTTTAAGAGAGTTATGTTTAGGAGTTTGTGAGGAGGAGATTCATGATAACAGGCAAAACATCGCTAGTTCTTGTAATATGGGGGAAAAAAAATTGTGTTACTGATTTGGTTCATTTTTTTAATCAGAGTGTGAAAGAGGAGTCAAGACGAGAGCAGCCAATAAAGTACTGAGGAGTGTAGGCCTATTAAAGAGTGTATCAAAGCCAACGTTTACATGATTTTAACAGTCATCTTTGAAGGTGTTCTCATAAGCATTTTGTCCCCCACCCCTACCGCCTCAGCCTAATTTTCACCCAGAAAAAAAATATGTTTGGTTGGCCTTTCTGAGTATGTTAATCTCGTCTTGACTTTCACATTTACCCTTAACAGCTATTACTTAATAACACTCAAATTACAATCTGAAAGCAATCAGTTACTCTAGATTTATCCCAGATCCCCGGTCAAGAGAAGCCTATTTTTGTTGAATGTTGTTGAAATGTTGAATACCATATTTGTTGAGTCAGAGAATTCATTATCTTCTGAAATTGTCATTTGACATAACGTCAAAATGCTTGTTTCCTCACATTCTGCCATTTCTAGGTCATTTTTGGATGTTTTAAACAAAAATCTTTTCACATATTCACTATAAATTGATTTCTTTCAATTTCTAATTTCATTAAATAAAAAGTAAGTGCAGCCAAATATGAAGCAATCCTCTGTTTTAATTTTTTTTTCTTATGTTGTATATTTTTAAGATATTTTGCTGTGGTTATATATTTATGTTTCATGACCAAAAAAAATCAACAAAATACAGTTTTTTGCTCCGAGGTGGCCAAACTTAAGCATACAACTGTAGATACTGTGGGTCCAAAATGTCTTGAAGTTGCAGTGCATACATGAAAATGTAGCATGTTTTGCTATCTTCATTTACACCCCAGGTTTTGTAAGTGATGATTTAAACCAGTGAATAGAAACAGAAGCTTTTGGAGACTGATGCCTTAAGACATAACAGATACCATGGAACAATAAAATGGCACCACAACTAAACTGACTCATTTTTCAAATGAAAGTTTTGAGCATTTTCAAGTGGATTAGAGTGAACTTTTCCTTTAAGGAACTTTTGTTCAAGCCCTCAGCAACAGCAAACATGCAGTGGGTATGTTGAGAAATAAAACCGTTATTTCTCACCAACCATTTACCATCAGTGCCCAACCTACCTAACCAAACCAATATGGGTTGCCTAAATTAAGAGACTTCCCATCACTGAGTGAAAATGTACACCGACAACTACTTAGTGATCATGTAAGACCTACTGCATTATCTTGGCAAATACCTATTTCCCAGGCATAACCCACTCACTCATTCTTTTTAAGGTAACCTTGAGGGATCTGAGAAACTAGAATAAAAAGCTAACCTGCTATTATTCAGAAAGAGAGACAAGAGGTATGGTGGCTGTTCAAGCATTTGTGCAGGCTACTGGCTGTGTGAATTTGGTCTAGAGTAGGAAGGACTGCAGGAAGCCACAAGATTTCATTCGCCCGTACAGAGAGCTCTGCTACGTGGAAGAAACATCTGTGAAACAAAGCAGCAAAACAAAAACAAAAAACAAAAAAAAAAACCTGACCAAGATACCCCCTCCCCCGAATGCACTTTTAAAATGCAAAACTTGACCTTAAAATGGCAGCCATTTTTGTGCAACAACGTCTGCTAACCCGTCCCAGCCACCAGGTGAGGAGGCCGCACTCTAGGGCCAACCTAGCTCCTCCATAGGCTGCAAGTGTGGGCTGCATCTGGGAAGCTCCCAGGTGAAAGGCACCCTCCTCTCCATGCTCTTTCACTCCCAGACTAGAGCAGCCCCTGGAGGCCACTTCAGAGCACATCTCCCCAGTGTGCCTCTGTCCCATCCCAGCACGAGGTCGAGAGTTTGTGGGGTTAACGCACCATGTTTGTCTGTTCAGAGGGGGCCAGCCAAGAGAGCCCTCACTGGTCAGCACAGGAGATCAGCACAGGGGTTTGGGCAGCCATGTCCTTTGCTTGGCTCTCACTGGGCAAACTGACAGCACGCTGACCTCTGAAAACACAAAATCAAAGCTGTGAAACAAACCTGCATGCACTAATGTTAATTATGTCAGCTATTTTTAGTCAGTCTTAGGTATGAGCTACACCATGCGCATAACTGAAGCGTTCCGTTCGCAACGCGTAAAATCCATTTTAGATGAATAATCTATTTTTTTGGAACGTATGCTGCTATCACGGCTGGTGTAGCTACTTCCATTGATTATAGTGGCAGCTAATTGTTGCAGCAGACGCTACACGAACGGAGCGCTTCAGTTACGCGCCTGGTGTAGCTCATACCTTAGTCCTCAGTAAAATGCCCTTTATAGTTTTATGTCACCTTTTTTTAAGCTTTAGTTGACTAAATACTTACAGTACCCTCCAGAATTACTGGCACCTCTGCTAAACCTGACTAATAAACACAGGTATAAAAAATAGTCTGTTGGTAATTTATTGTAATCTCACAATTAAAACAATTAGGAAAAAATCCAACCTTGAAGGGAAACAAATTTATTTTGAGAAAAAAGAAAATCTCAAAGAAATAAATATTTTTTAACAAAAACATGTCACTCACAATGATTGGCACCCCTGCTTGTAATACTGTACAGCTTGTAATATTCTCCTATGACACCCCATAAAGTTGGAGAAAACAAAGCAAGGGACGCAAGACCATTCGTCGTTACAAAATATCCCGAGATCATCCAGATTCCAAGGTTCCAAGAGCATGGCTCTTTGACTGACCCCAATGTTTTTCTATGGAGTTTAGATCAGGGGACTGAGATGGCAATGGCATGATGGGAAGCATGATTTTGTGTTCAGTAAACCATTTTTGTTTTGATCTGGACGTTTGTTTTGGTTCATTGACCTGATGAATGATCCAATCTTAACCCACTTTTAGTGTCTTGGCATTATTGTTTTAACTGTAAATATACTGTAAATATATATATTGTTTTAACTGTAAATATTTCCAACAAAGTACCTGGTTTTTCTGACTTTTTATTTAAATTTAGTGTATTGTCTTGGTGGAAAATTACATGGGGATTTTGCCTCTGTCACTTTATTTTCATACCTCAGTGAAAAAGAAAGCCATGAACTACTTTTGAAAGTTCAGACAATCTCATTAACTTAAAGGAGAATTCCGGTGTGATATTGACCTAAAGTGTATTGAAACATGATACCGGTGTGAGCGTATGTCTCATAGCCCATCTCGACTTGTCCCCTGCACTCCAAAATCTGGCTAGTTAGCCGATGCTACCAACAGCTTTTTTCAGTAGTGGTGCTTGGCATCAGGCTAACCATGCAAATAAATCACTGTTTTACACCCATTTCACGAGGCTCAATGTATCTCCACACTTCATTGGTAGACTTCCGAGGGCCCCTGACCTTTAAAAGCGAGACATTGAGAACTTTGAAAAAGCACTGGTAGTTTACTTACAAGGCGATTTATACAGACAGTATCTTCCACGAGTTTAGCGTTTGCAGCCATCTTGAATTTAGTCCGCGATAAATTCGAACAGCAGTAAGAATGAACAGGTATGATAAGGGGATCAGATTCCAAAATAATTCGGTCGAAATGCATGGATTCCAGTTTCTTCCAGTAGCAGCAACTGGAATCCATGCATTCCCACTGAATTACTTTTGGAATCTGATCCTTTATCATACCTGTTCATTCTACCGCTGTTTAATTCATCGACTAAATTCAAGATGGCTGCAAACGCAAACTTCGCGGAAGGTACTGTCTGTATAAATCGCCTTGTAAGTAAACTACCAGTGCTTTTCAAAGTTCTCAATGTCTCGTTTTAAATGTCAGGGCCCTCGAAGTCTACCAATGAAGTGTGGAGATACATTGAGCCCTCGTAAATGGGTGTAAAACAGTGATTTATTTGCATGGCTAGGCCCGATGCCACACCACTATTGAAAAGCTGTTGGTAGCATCGGCAACTAGCTAGCCGATTTTGAGTGCAGGGGACAAGCCGAGATGGGCTATGAGACATAATGCTCACACTGCATCATGTTTCACTACACTTTAGGTCAATATCACACCGGAATTCTCCTTTAAAGAAGTTGAAATTAGATAGGAAAATGCTTCTGTTACATTTTGTATATAAGATTTTCTAGGGGTGTCAATAATTGTGGGCAACGTGTTTTTGTTAAAAATATTTATTTCTTTATGAGATTTCCTTTTTTTCTCAGAATAAATTTGCTTCCCTTAAAAGGTTGGTATAATTTTTTTATATCTGTTTTTAGTGAACTTTACCAAAGGTACCAATAATTCTGGAGGGTACTTGTAAGTTTATTATTGACATTTTGTTTTGTTTTGTAGCTACTGCGGTAAAAAAAAAAAAAAAAAAACCTAGGAAAAAACACATACTGACCTTGCAAAAAACAACCAAGGCACCAAGCACAGATAAGCGTTGGTGATATGCAGTATTTGCAAACTACATGGTCAAGTGGTTACATCAACAAAACATAATACCAATGCACTTGGCTTCGACTGACTGACATGTTATCACATACACACATTGCTCTTCCCATTACTCAACTGCTGCAGGAAGACCCCACGAAGATTCTATGAAGGACCCCTTTGTGGTTTTATTCATTACCAGTCTGCTTCAACCGACTAGTTCACTAACAACAAATACAGAGTAAAAAAGGAACAGAATGACACAACTAATCAGGGAAGGCTAGTGCCACTATTGCTACATCTATTGCTACATCTACATCTGTATTGTTACATCAGTGGTTCTTAACTGGTCTAGCTTTGGGACTCACAATTTCCCATGTTCGTAAAAGTCGCGACCCATATATTTTTTTAGTGTTCAAGCCAACAGATATGGTGAGTTACATGGTAAGACACACAAAGTGCCTGTAGACCTACTTGTTTGGAACATGCAAATGTTTGGCATTACATTTCGTCTTCAACTCCTGATGTCACCTTTCCAAGTACTCGACAGGTTTGACTTTGACAGGGGTGCCTTGTTTCCATGTGGCCTACTTGCATTTACCGCTAAAATTATGCTTAACATGACCTGTCACATAAACATTGTCTATGTCCATGGTAATGACTGACATTGGCCATGAATAAAGTCTGTTAAAATAAAGATCCAATATTAGATCTGATAAGGTGGCATTTTACTTTTTTTTTTTTTAAACCACAAGCTTCGTGACCCACCCAGAATGGTTCCGTGACCCACTTTTGGGTCCCAACCCACCAGTTAAGAAACACTGTGTTACATGGAACATAGAGGTTGGATATTGCAGAGGAAGCTGTGCTGGAAAAGGTTTGTTATCATTACACAACAAACCTTATCCAAACACCATCATACTTATTAGTCATCATTCAACCTACTACCTACAGAATTTAAATGATCTATTTTTTCACCTGGCACACACACATCTATGCAAACACATTCTTTTACGATCAATTTGGAAAACTGTAGCCTACAAAAGAATAGGAGGATCCTACATCAAACTCTCCCCTTGATGGCAGGAGTGTCTGTCTGCTACATGGTTCAATTCCTGTTATGTCACACAATGTTGTGATCTTTCATTGTTACTCCCAGGGAACAAAGATGAGTCAACTCATCTTTGAGGAGCAGTTGACTTGCAAGACAGAGAGAGAGTGGAAGCGAGAGAGAGAAATGAGGTTAGACACAGTCAACACATTTTGAGTTTACCTGTGCACGTTCTCCATGGCTGCTACTTCAGCGAGGGCAGCTAGGCTGAAGAAGGCTGGAAGGCCTTCAGGTGCATCCCTCTGGTCTGCCTCAGTGAAGCACCCCTCTTCATTGCATAAAGACTCTTCGGTTAATGGCTTTTCCTCCTTGTCCTGGGACAACTCCTTGGCTTTGTCTTCTGAATTTAATATAGACAGGGAAAACAAAGCATTTCATACAGAATTCTATGAGCCTGTGATCTAAGGATAATATAGCTGTTGCACCTAAACATTTATTTTTAAACCAAACATCCAATATAGTTAACTGAAACAGTAAACAAAAATGGGACTTTCTTCTGTTGTTGGTATACAGTAGTTCAGGTCTTTTGGATATTTTAAGACATTTCAAAAAGGCACTGCCCCACTACCCCAAGTTCATCCTTTTTGGTGAGAATAATGTCAGAGCTTTAATCACTGATATCATGCTGTATTTCATGTTCTAAATAACTTTGCCATTGTCAAATGATACACTCCATTTTATTGGTTGGAGTGCTGCTGACTTGCTCATGTTTTAGCTACTCTTCACATTATCTGATATGTTATTTGTCTCTTTTCACTTTTAACTGCATGGCATTCAGTGTTTAGTTAAGGATGTATGTATGTAAAGGCTTTGGTTGGATGATTCATCCCACCCCACCGATATCTGATTTAGTCATTTTTGCCAGCATTAAACCAATACTGGTCCTAGGGCGCGTTTCCCAAAACCATAATTGCTAACTAAGTTAGCAACTTTGTTGGTTGCAATTTCCCATTGCCAACCAACTAAATTACTAACAGGTTAGCAACTGTGGTTTTGGGAAACGCACCCCTGAGTATCAGATCAGCTCAACCCATTAAAATATACACCTCATACAGTATGTTCTGTATGGCTTCCAACGTCCATATGAATAAATGTAGATGTTGTTATATCCTTATCGTCTGTGTTTTTGTATGAAGTTATATTGGTAAAATGAATACAAATTGTAATGATAAAATCAATGTAGATGTTGTATGAAGAGGGAAGGTCAAAGGCAGCACTCACCCTCTGCTGGGGACAGCCTGCCATCAGCGGTGCGCACCAGGTGGGTGATTTTATTCTTCCTGGCCTTCCTCTTCTGACTGCCCACCAGCATCTCTGCAGCCCGCTGGGCCTCCAGGGACACCTGGCCACATGGCTTGTCCTTCTGCATGGCCTCGGGCACAGGGGACTCGCTCATAGTTATGGCTACAACAGAAAGTTTTTTAACCTTAGATCCAATTTACTGGAACTTAAACAATGTATGCATACCATTATAACATTAGTGATTTAAATAGACATGGGATGTCATCTCCACTTACTATAAACAACATTCTACAGCATTTTCATTGTAACATACTACATTAATACTACATGTAACATACTACATAAAGCACTGCCAAGGATGCGACTGTCAGAGAAGTCATTTTCCAGTAATTGCCCTATTTCAGGAGTCTACAACCCCACAATGACCTACATATATTGTAATGACTTTTGTCAGCTCAAAACAGGAAATGCACTGATAAGCAAAGGTGGTAACTGCTACTGGCCTACTTAACAGTCTCACATGATGCACAGTGGCATGTATATTTACTCCAAAAGTAAAAGGCTTGGCATGATAACACAACATGATATGACATGACAGCACTAGTTCACCTTTATCCAAGGTATTGGGCCTCTCCTTTTTGTGCTTGTACTTGCTAACGATCTTGTGGAATAAAGTTTTTTTCTGAGATGCAGATGAACCTGATATTAAAGAAAAACAGAGAAACGAAACATGGCCCGGTAAGTTGCATGGTAAAAACAAAACAGAAAAAGAGAACACGGTCCTGTTAAGTCAAGTGGCCATTATGTCACTGAGCTGCAGGGTGCACTTTCAGAGGCAAAACGTGAACAGGAAGTGGGTAGATGAGAGGAGGGAGGAACTGTGGTCAGAGAAAAGCCCACATACGTGCTCAACTCACCCTTACTAGGCTTGGCTTGATCACTGATCGTGGGGGGAAATGTTTTTTTCTTCTTGGTGATGGAGGTGTTCTTTTTGTCAAATGTCAAAGGGCTGTACTGTGGCAAGCTGTTGAACTTCTTCTCAAACTCCTCTTCAAGCTTTCCTAAACTGTGTGAGACAAGATTAAGATTATTATTAGATTTATTTGAAGACTAAATGTCTTGACCAAATGAGGAGCTAAAACAGACGAAAAAGACATCATTGTATATACTACTATATACTGTAAATACTAGCACAATATTCAGTAAAAATAACAGCATTAATGCATATTTATTTTGGGATGCTAAATTATTTGGAATATGTATATCATAAACATTAAATCTGTATATCAAATATATACTTTTTTATTTCAACACAGCAATTAAAGAAAGCGACCATGCAGTTAAAAAAGCTAAGGAACTTCTCACCCTGGTGCAGTCTCATCTTTAGATTTAGACTTTTTTAACTTCTTGGGGTTGCTTGCACCAGTCTGAGGAAATGCCCAGGCCTCCTCCGTCCAAGCTCCTTCCTGATCAGACACACTCCCTCGGACAGAGCCTCTCTTTCCTGTGAATCATTCACAATTACAATATTTTCACACAGACTTCTCATTTCTTGGAACAGCTACTCAATTCTGTGTCACACAGAAGTAACACACTGGGCCCCTTATTGCAAGGACGGAAAAGTCAGATAGTGAACAGGAAGTGTCTCAAGCATGAAATAAAGTTATCGAGTGGCATGTGGGAGAACTGAGCTGACACACCGACGCTTAGGACATTTCTGGTTGGTTCATAGAATTAGCAAATACATTTTGCCAAGTTATTAAATAAGCTTCAGTTACACTTTAGACTTTGCATGTTAAGTCACATTAAATTCATTGTGTCATTTAAATAAGGACCCACTGTGTCAATGAATAAACTGTGGTGAGAATGATTAATACAAAAGGGGCAGTCACCTCTGTCCACATTTGCTCTCAGTGATGTTAGCATCCCCTCTGACACCAGTGTTTTGTACAGGGCCCCCTTGCAGCTTCTCTCTGACTTCCTGGAGCCACAGCTTTCAGACTTGGCCTCGGTGTCTCTCTCCTCAGATTTGACCAGGGCCTCCAGTGGGCTGTGGGAATCCATGTCCTCCTTTCCCAGAAGAGTGGAGTCTGTTTTCATGCTAGGGGCCTCAACTTCCCTCTTAGGGGAGATTGGCAGCTCTTCCTTCACCACAGGAAGATCTTGTGGCTCGCCATCACCCCCTTTCGATTCCTTCTCCTCCTCCTTCTCTTTCTCTTCTGTTTGTACGTCCTCCTCCACAGCCTCTTCTTTTGCTTTGAGTGGTTTCTTCACTTTAGGCTTCATCTTCTTTTTTGGTGAATGTTGTAGCCCAGGGGGAGTGCTTTTGTCACTGTTTGGGATGCAGGGTTTCTTCGTGGGCGTCTCCTCCGTACCCCAGGTCCCTTTAGCCACAGCTTCAATGACACTGTCCAGGTCAGACTCAGAGGACTGCCGCTTCTTGGGGGCTTTTTTCACAGAACCTTGAGTCTTATCAGCCTTGAGAGTTTCTTTGCAGTCCTTCTTTTTCTTTTTCACATTCTTCGGCTGGCTGAGCAGTGGTGGTGTTTTGTCAGTTGGGGTGGAGGAGGCAGAGGAGGAAGATGAGGCAGAGGAGGAAAGGGAAGGTGTGGTTCGAGGAAGGTCTGGAGAGTTTCTTTGATCCATGGGATCCATGTTTGTGGAACTGTTCTCAGAGAAAACAGGAGCCGGGTCACCTGCAGGCTGGGAAGACAAGGCCTCTCTTTTCTCCGCCTCAGAAGCCAAGCACATCTGCAGATACACAGGCAGTGTCACATATGGGAGAAATATATTAATCATAAATTTCACTGTTATGATTGTCTGAATGTGGAGATATTACGGGGTGTAAAGATTCACCAATACCTATCGGTAAGCGATTTGAACGTTAACGATGCAAGTACATCGGAAGGCAAACCCCTGGATCGATTTAAATGTACTGTGAACCGGTCGATGGCCCGATTTCAAAATGACAAATCGGTCTAAAGCCGCAGTGGAAGACCTAACGTTACAAATTATGTTGCTTTCAAAATCATAACACCAACCCTGATTTGCTAACACACCTCAACAGAGTGTCTAGCCTTCTCCAACAAGAGTGAGCTTATGAAAGGTCCCCCCTGGCACTCGAAATTTAGCAAAAGCTACAGCTACACCACAGAGTTTTAAACTATTGTGATTGACTCAGCAGCTAAGTATAGGGGTGACATGAACTTATAGATCTCTATTAATTGGCCTAGTGATTTCGTTAAGAGATATTTGGCAAAGTTCTTGATATCAAAATGTTTGTTCAGTCTTTCAATAGCTTATGCATCTAGATACGTACTGTATCCAATCGTCTTATAGGGGAGAGATGCACACCCCTAGGAGATATCATTACAAAATCTGCTGTTGCTATCTGAAAATAAATCAAATAATAATTTGTATCATATACAAATTGTAAATAAAATTGTTAATTATTATTATTATTATTATTAGTAGTAGTATAGTAGTAGTAGTAGTAGTAGTAGTAGTAGTAGTAGTAGTAGTAGTAGTAGTAGTATTTATATACAGTAATCATGGAATTATATGATTTGAATCAGGGTCCATCAAATCACAGAGTGAAAAATCCCAGGTCAACCTCTCAGATAATCCTGAAATACACCATTAGCTCTATGCCAAATTCATGGAGAAATCCAAAATATTGTCTGCATTAAATTAAATAAATATATTTGATATTTGTGGACACACCTTCTCATTCAATGAGTTTCCTTTATTTTCATGACTATTTACATTGTAGATTCATCAAAACTATTAAAAACACATGTGGAATTATGTACATGTCTTATTCTAGTTTCTTCAAAGTTGACAAATTAAATGATAAATACTGAACATAAACAAATATGAAATGTTTGTTTGATGAAAGCAATCAATACTCATTTGGCCAGAGTTATGACCCGCTATGCCCTCTTCAGGCTATTTGTAGGCACTGCAGCCCTAATTCATATATATTATATTGTTTACACACACACACACACACGCACACGCGCGCACACACACACACACACACACACACACCATGTTTTCATATGCAAATGTGAAGCATCTGAATGTTGCATAGTTGACATCATTTTGTAAATATTTTCACAAAATCATTTTTGTTTAACAAAATAATTTTAGTGTTTCACTCTGTGGCACTCATACAGTTTGAAAGTTTGGTCATTTTCAGTAGAAAAATAGTATACCTGATCTTATTAAATCTTGGAATTCTACAGAAAAAGGTACCCAAACCAAGCCAAGGTTTCAAAACTATACATGTCATATCAAAGTATATATATAAATATTTTGCACCCTGGCGCATGGCGTAAAACTTGTTTTCCACCCTGCGCAAAGTTTATTTTCTTATTTTGCACGTCTATTTTTTAAAACAATGCGCCCAGGGGTGTGGTAATTAACAACCTAGGGAGTGGCCTAGTGCATTGTCTAAAAATCGCTATTGTACACCACCTAAAACGCATTACGCCACTGACCAAGAGAAACCTGGTCAGAAGTCTATCGCGAGTTATGTTATTTTAAGAGCGCATTGTCAACAGTCATATTGGCAGGTGCACAACGCACCATCCTTCTATCCTCCATGAACGCGCACCAGCACACATCCATGCAAAACATTAGAAATTACACGATTAGGCTACAATGGGAAACATAATTAGAATAAAGATATTATGAAATACATCTCACAATGCATTTGCAAATTTGTAATGACGGTGATTAAGCGAGAGCACAGCTGAAGACGCACTATCACAAGATATAAGCAACTCCTCTGCAGGATAAACATTGTTTTATTCAGTCATTCGAAAAATATTAGGGTAAGTGTTGCTTTTTCCAGCCTATGTTTTCGATGGTAACCCATTGTCAGTCAATAGTGAAAGTAACTTACTGCGTATAACTGCCTTGTCGTTGACTGACACCATGGTGAAGTTAGTTTCACTTTGCCAAGGAGTTCAAATAACAGACAAGTGCAAATGCGTAAAGGCTATGCTAGGTTTTAGTAAAGCATGGTTTAGTAGAACGACTGTTCCATACGGTCTCGCAAGCAGACTTCAAATGCGTCCGTACAAGTCTGGTATAGAAGTACCTGACATAATTTTTCACTTTTTTTATGAAAGTTAACCGAGACTAGGTGGATTGATATGAAATGACCCAATAACTTTGGGAGAATGAAAAAGTGTTTTGGTAGTAAGAACAGGTCTAGAATACCTCAGCAAGCTGGAAGAGAGCTGACTGTCCGCACTGTTTCCCATCAAGAACAGAGGGCTTGGAGGTACTGGAGGAAATCTGCTCAACACAAAATGGATCAATCACCCTCTATTCTACACGTGCATCTCTCTCATCTCCCAGTTATATGGGCCCTTCCTTATGAGCCTTATGGGTCTATTCAAGGGGTTTTGCTGTTGGATGAAACCTTTTTCTTGCCCCTATTTCATTGGTGCTTCGGTTTCATGTTCAAGTTGGGCTATGTAAAGTGTCTTGGGACAGATTCATATATTAGAGTGATGTATAACTAAAATTGAAATAAACAAAATTATATTTGCTGCCAAATATGGAAGTAGCCTTAAAGACATATTCCAACACATCAACATCCTAACTTAATAGGGTCCCAATGTGGAGTTAAATTGGTTAGCCATCAAATTGAGATTCATCAGTGCAGCCACTGGCTGGTTGAAAGTCAGTGATGACTGCAGCAGCATGCACTATTTTGGAATTAACTCATTGAGGCTAGAACAATTGTAGTTCAGGAGGTCCACAATTCTTTACTTTGAAGTGTGAATAGGTTTACCTCTGCTAGCTGAAATAAAGGGGACATGGCATAGTTTTTGGGTGAGACTGGTGGACCAGGCACTGAACTTCCAGAGGACTAGAAGAGAAAGAGTGAAATCAGAACTTCAAGTGTCATAAACAAGAAGTAAGTCATGTTACTGCGTTTTAAATAACAATAAAAACAGGTCAGATTTGTGCAATTGTGTAAAAGTAGGCACATCATGATCATCAAAAGTAAAACAAGTTCAGCGAAAAGGCAAGGTATACATATGCAGGACAGGTTCAAGGCTGTAATGGGAAATCTCTGCCAAGACTAAGTAGTTTCTGCCTATGACATATTGGTAGGTTTTGGCCTTTGAAGCTGCTGGTATTTTCTGTTCCAATCCCCACAACAGGTAACAGCATAGACCATAGAGCTAGCCAGCAGCCTTGACCAGTATACGAACCACAATCAACCACAATTTTTAACAGTTTTAGCATTAACTAATAATTCAAATTCGCTCTGAAATCACTCACCTCAGTGAGACTTCCCAGTGGACTCTTCTCTTCCTGTTTACATTCCGCAGGAGATCGATGAGTGTTGGAGGATATCTGAGAAGAACACAAACTTGATGAAATGTTCTGTTTCGCTTTGTCCTTAGAACAAGAGTTAGTAATAATAAGATATAATAAGAAGATAATAAATGACTACAGCAACAAAGAGGATTGACTGAAAAATTTGTAGGTATTTGAGTGCCTACATCAAGGGCTTGTGGTTTGTCAGGTTATGTTGCTGATCGGATCATAAACGGCCACAGCAACGAAGAGGAATGACCAAAGAATTTGCTGGTACTTGTTGGTGCCCTCATCAAGGATTTGCGTTTTGTATGGTTACGTTGCTGATCGGATCATAAACAGCCACAGCAACGAAGAGGAATGATCAAAGAATGTGTCGGTATTTGTTGCCACTGCACCCATGATGAGTGTGTGTGTGTGTGTGGAGGGGGGTTCAAAGGTTCATTTGTAAGTGATTTTGTTTTTGACAGTAAATAGACTTGATTGTTGATTGGTCGCTCTATGAAATCCCCTACCAGTGTTTCACACAGAATTGGATTCAATTTCTGGCGGTAGCTGACTTGGACAACGGGCGGACAACTGTAGGTCTAATTGAGTGTCCGTCACTTTCAGACGTTCGTGAGGGAACCCTTGCGATTGTAACACAGTTACAAAGGCTGCTGATGTGTGGATGCAATTCATAACGTTTTCTATGTAGTTAATTAAAATAAAGGTTTGTACTTCTCCTTGGGACAAGCACTTTTGAGTCTTGTAAAACACTTTTCCATTTACATCGGAATTTTGCAAACATTCAGTGTCGGAGTCAATAAAATGAGCCCTGCATGAGTAACAAAATTGACAAGCAGCTGTAAGTAAGCATACTAAACTCGACATCCAAACAGTAATCTAACGTTAGATTTGAGATACTGCTTGAGTGCATAACTTAACTTAGTTTAGTCTCCTTAATGTAGGCCTACTACTTTGTGATGAGACCAAGTTAACATGAATGCAGCAGTTTTTAACAAATTTACGCAGCATGGTCAATTTAGCCCGCTGTCTTCTATGCAATGGGTCTATGTGGCAACAACAATCCTTCAACAATCGTTAATGTTTTGTTAAATGCACATGCAGAGGAGGGGCAGCGGGCTTGTTACAAGAGAGAGCGGGGCGGGGCAAGGAATGGTTGCGTGCGTAAAAAGCGCAGCTCAATGAAAGGATTTTATCTTATCTTTAATTTAAATAGTACAACATAGAACATTAATGTGTGACGGCCGGTTTTGATTTTGTGGCGCCCCGCCACAGATTAGTCAACGTATTGAAAACACTGTCAACCTATAGCACTAGGAATTTAACATCTCTCCAGTGTATACTTGAAATCACTAAGGTTATATTAATACAACAACCATTATTCATTCATGAATGTCCTGTGGATGACATTAAGAGTGTGAACTTTTCACATATTTCATTATAGCTATGTTTGGCTGTTTGCATAGACACTTTGGGAGGACAGTTATTATGCTATATTATCAAATGTATGTGGACTGAGTCTTACCAATATCAAACAATGCAGATACCATAATCTGGGTGGTCTTACCTCAGCAAGCTGAAAGAGGGCAGATTTTCCATTGTGTTTTGTAGCATTTGTGTCAACAGTGGGGGACGTGTTAGACGACAGCTGTACAAATAAAAACAAAAAGTATCAAAATCTCTTCTTTTTTTTCTTACCACTGTTTACGTGAGATATTTCAATCAATTAATATGCCAATTCATTATTGTACCATATTCCATCTGGTATTCAAACATTGTCAGACAGTTTCCCATAGAGGGATTAAGCATAGTCTAAAACTGAACTGGACAGTTTCCAATCAAACTGCAGATGCCATTCATGAATCAAAAGCTCTCCGTGTTGAAACCAGTAAATGTTTTTGGTATGTTAAAGTATGGTAACACTTCTAACTTATTAGGGTTATGACAAAAAACGAATGACACTTAATAACAGAAGCGTTATGTCAAACATTTATGACACGTTCATGACAGTGTCATGTCACTCTTATGTCGATACTGTCAAGTAAAGTGTAACCTAAAGTATTTAGTTATGGGTTAGCAGGTAACATATGATTGTGGCAACAATAACAAAGAAGATGCAGCAGGAAACCTTAGCAATTGTGTAATGAACTGGACATGGAGATGACTGCCTGTTGATTAGTCCAATGTGCACTATGCAATTTAGCCCACCCTCAAAAACCAGAGAGGAGAATATGTGGATAGAGTAGAGCTTTATGGGATTTCCTTAGAAAGTAAAGCCTACATATTTTCACTACAGAATTACAAATTGAGTTGTATGTTAACAACAGAGGTCTGTTCTAAATTCATAAATGTAAACATGGAAAATAGGCAAAAAGGACAGCAGAGACCCAATCACTCCAAGGATTTTGTTTTAAAACATGAAGAGCAGTGAACTACTGGACAGGGTTTTACTCTGTTATTTGGTTTAAATCAGGAAAAACCTCTTGTTAGTCACCTTCCTCCTTAATTCAAATATTTGTACATATTGACACAGCACTTTGAATTAACCACACTATCTTGCCACATTTTACCATCAAAGATAAGACAAAATCAGGCTGTTAATACCTGTAGTGTTAGTTATGGTTAAAACAACATAATTGAAATCATACCTCTCTGGCAGTCAGGGCATGCTCGCCAGCCAACAGCAGCATACTTAGTCCCCCCATTTTAGTAGGATCTGTGGACACAAGGTGAGAACAAGAGATCACAAAGTGCAAAACACTAACACAATTCATAAAACAAACATACACTTGAGAATAAAAAAACAACAACATACCTGCCATGGCAAAGTTAAGCTGTGGCTTGTTGTCAGTCTTGGGCACTTTTTTGGCAACAGGAGGGTCCTTCGTGGGGTTGGTGGGGAAAGACCAGACTTTTTTGCGGGCATTGCCAACTGTTTGAGAGGAACTCTTGACAGGCTTGTTGGTAGTTGGACACCATTTATACCCAGGGTTCGCCTTCATAAAAGCATCTTTATACTAGAACACAGACAAGTTACAGTCAGTTATTCAATTTGACACTGATATGCCCTTTAAGTCAAATAACACCAATCTGAGTCATTTTGAACTACCTTCTTGCAATCTATGTCAGTTTATTTTCCATATTACATTTCAGTTACATTATATCTCAATTCTTCAGCCTGAAAAGTCACCGCAGTGTATAAAACTCTATCAAGGGCATAGATTTCTGATCTCACATTCATTCAATTACGCTACTATTCTAAAATCTAACATTTTAGTTGATCATTTTGACCGCATCTCATCTTCTGTCACTTAGTGTGGCAGTCATATTATGCACCGCTATGAGGGATGTCTAGGGATGGGTATCGTTAGGATTTTATCGATAACGGTATCAATACTGATACTGCTAATCAATACTGGTTCTTATAGATTGTCTTCTCGATAAAAATAAAGGAGAATACTGCCTAAGATCACTGCCTTCTGTCTAAGAGTAAGGACAAAGGGGAAAAACTAAGGACATCCCCTTGTGGGTGTGGGGGTTCTGCTGAAAATAAAAGCGTCATTAAAAATGTAACTTTTCACACAACACTAACAACATTAAAACAGTCTTTTCCCTCATACTTGGTGTTATTGGAGAGGAAATGCATAATATACTGTACCACAACACTCACACGGCCATATCTCTTTTCATTTTAGTACAGTTTGTGCCAGTGCTGTTAGAGATTTCATAACGGTTACATCACAAAAAAAAAAAATATTAACCCACTGGCAGGAAAAACGTCTGATCGGTAGCCTTCGCCGCCCAATATCGGCAGATCCCCACCACCAATGCACTAATGCCCACACCAAAACACACTAATGTGTGAAGAATAAATGACTTTATCTAAATGTACATGTGAGTCAGAAAACCTGAATGCACCTCATCAGCAAGTAGAGCTATGCAAAAACACTGTGTGAGGAGAAAATACATTATGCTACAATGTAAGCGACTATGTTGTGATGAGCCGGATCACCTTGTCCTAGTGCGGTCAAATGCATTTCTAATATCAGATACGTCTTAATGCACTTATGTGCTTTCAAAATGCTCCAACAGAGTTTCTAATAGGCTATTACATCATCACATGCCTCTGTTTGCCATAAGTCCATAATGACACTAGCACCTCTGTTCAAAGTAATCTAACGTTAACTCAATCTTAGTCACCATGTCTAGCATAGCCTACACACATTATTTATTACTGAAGATGAACGTAACAGTGTGATACAGGTATAATTTAGTGGACAACAAAGTTAAGCTTTATCAGTACGTTTTGTTATATTGGTTTATTGCTGTGCCCATAGTAAACAAAACTTAATGTGTGGTTGTGCTGGCTCATGCCTGTGGCAAAAATCACAAATCTTTGCTACAGGACTTAATATTAGGGTATTGAGCGATACAAGATTTACTTTATTGTTCTACAACGTAGGTCAAGATGAGTGGTTGCTTGCTGTAATGTGTGTGATTGCTCTTGGTTATAAATGTAACATTAGCTGACTTGTAACATGGGCTACCCCTGGAGTGGTGGGGTGTTGATTACGCTAAAAGCTAGGTTGGACATCTGTTGTTATCAGAGGAAGCAACTGTTTTTTGTCCATAAATGCATTCAAAATCAATGCAGCCAATCAAAAGCATACTTTTGTTACACGCAGCACCATTTGTTTCCGGAGCTTAACGATATTTACGTATCCACCAATCACAATTCGGTAACTTAGCACCTGTCCCCAATACCCTTCCCTAGGTATGTCTAGTTTTATTATGCTTCACTGCATACTACATCAATGTTTTGCATCATTGCTAGTACACTCTAAACAACAGTGACAGGAGAAGTATGGAAAATAGCACAATATATGGATCACAGCTATACCCAAAAAATACTGGACAGTCTGGTTAAAAAAAAGGTTTAGCAAATCATAGAAAGAAATACCCAAAAGTTGAGAATTAACGCAGCCCAATGTACTGACTTATAATAGGCAGAATGGAGTCTTCTGTCATTAATGATGTGCGCCCCTGAATGCCTGATATTGAACTACGTAAACTTGACTCTTACTCTTACTTAGGTATACATTGGCACCCAGTACGTTAAACATTGCAACAAAGGGTAAACAGAAACAATTCTTGCATTGTGATGCTTTAACCTGTAATTCTGCAATTCTACTGACAGCCTGAAGGGGGCCCACCAACCTCTTTTGCCATATCTGTGTATTTTTGCTTCTCCTTGGGCTCCAGCACTGCCCACCAATCTGCTAGGATTTTTGTGGCCCCACGGTTGTCCAGACGGGGGTGCTCCTGACGAACTAGAGAGCGGTGGCGCTTGCAGAAAAGTAAGAAAGCATTCATGGGCCGACGGGCGCGCTGTTCAGACGTGTCCTCCTCACCCTCCTCCACAGCCCCACACACCACCTCCGGTCCTCCACTTTGTGCACACAGCACGGTCCCCTGGGTCAATGAAGTAATAACAACATAATCATACACATTTCATTTATTCAGGTTATTTATGCAGTTCTAAAACAAAAAAAAAAACTTTCTCACTTCTGGGGCTTAGTATGCCCCATAACTCATTAAAATTAGACTGATGGGGTGCAAGTTTCGTGGTGAAGCAGTAACGATAACGGGAAGGTAGCCTACGTCAAAGCAGGGACTCTGAAATGGGCAAGAACTCTCTGTTGAAGTGAATTTAAATAAATACAAATATGTCATTGTATCATTTAAGTAATGTGTTGAATTGATATTTGGAGTTCAGAGAGGCTTCATGTCATTATTCAAACTAATCTCTAATCTCACCTTCATGCGTAACAATCATTAATTAAATAGGCCTATATAACCATATACAGTAACCATATAACTGACAGTTCAAGTTCATGAGAATATTAGAATAATAGAAAGTCTTGTAGGCTACTGCTTGCTGGTGCACCTGCTTTATTAGTAGCCTATATTCCCACCCTCTGTTTCCAATATAAGATACATAATGCTAGCCTGGGTGTTCCCATGCTGCCTTGCGCGCGATTTGATTCACGCTGCTAAGGCAGCCTGGAGACCATGAACGTTTGGTTCCCAGACCACGTCTCATTGAGAAGTGGTGGCGCTAGCCAGGCTAACATAATGCTATAATGCTAATAATTTGCTGCCATTTCTAGTAGGCTTATGTGCAAATGATTGCCCTTTTTGCCAGTTCTAAATATATGGATGGATTATCGCTTAATGGAAAAACGACCTCTACGTTTGGCTTAGGACCCAAACTCAAATCAGGTAGGCAATACTGTAGGCCTAGTGCAGTTTCTTTTCAAACTATTTGATCTTGGTCCACTCTCTTCCATTCATACAGTGAGTGCTTACTGGAAAATAGGTGCTTGAAAACATGCAGGCAGACAGATTTGAAATATGCAATCATCAGATGCATCAGATGTATTTTCCCATTTTACAAGGCTCTGAAAACGGCCATAACTTCCAAATGTAAAAAACATCTCCCCTTTCAAGTGCTTCTCATTCAAACAATATGCTACACAAATCCCTCATGGATTTTTTCACAGTTACATATGGACTATTAGGCCATATGTATGCAGTAACATTAGTCAAAACTATTACAGGAGCATAGGAATATTTTTTTAAATATACTTCTTAAATATGCTAAATTTTTTAAAAATGGCCATTTTATGGTTATAGTTATGGTATTTAGCAGACACTTTTGTCCAAAGCAATATACAAATAACAACAATACAATAGTTACATTTAACAGTAAACTACTTAAAAAGGTGGCAAGACTACACCAAGGAGAACAGCAATAATATACAACAATGTCAATTCAATCAATAGCCTAATGAAAATAAATAAATACTATAATATACAAACCATAAGTGCATGTTGAACAGATATGCCTTTAGACCCCTCTTGAAAGACCCAAAACTATCAACCGAGAGCACTGGGCAACTCATTCCACCAACAAGGAACCACTGAGGAAAAGAGTCTTGAATTTGACCTAGCGTTTATGGCTGGTCGACACAACAGACAGTCATCAGAAGACCGCAGTGGGCGGTTGGGGATATACATCTTGATCATTGAAATAAGATAGCAGGGAGCAGATCCAGTCCTATAGGCCAAAGTGAGAGATTTAAATTTAATTCCACTATAGGGAGCCAGTGGAGAGTAATTAGGAGAGGCGTTACATGTGTTCTCTTTGGCTGATTGAAGACCAGGCGTGCTGCAGCATTCTAAATCAGTTGCAATGATCTTACTACAAAGCAGGTAGGCCAGTAATGATGGGAATTATTTTTGCCCCAGACTAGATGGAGGCTTAGCTCCATTTACATTGAAAGTGTACTCTCTCTTTCTTGCTTTGATCTATTCAATGCAGATGTAGGTGTGAAATGTTCCCCACTGGCTGGGCACCTTTTGCTCCTACCATCTGTCCACAAGCTCCTTTGTTCTGTCTTTGGGTAGACAAAGACTTTAGGGTTCACTTTAGCTGAATTATATGTTTGTGTTATTAACTGTAAATGTATTCATGTTTGGTATCATTTTTATAGTCTCAGTACAAGGAGTACAATGATTTAAGTGTATGAATGTTTAGAACATCCTGTATATCATTTCTACCTGAGGAGCCTGCCTAATATGTTAATGGCAAATAGGTGTGTGTAGGTGTGTCTGGGTGTGGCTGACTGAATGGCAGGAAGAGAAAGCCAATCACAGAACGTTGTACCTATGACGTCCTCTTGAACCACACCCTTGCAAATTGAGCATAAAAGGCCAGTCTCCTCCGGTAGTAGTTAGAATGGTAGTCGATGCTTCTGAGCTGAAGGCTGTAGCCTATTCTCCCTTGGCGCCGTTACAAATAGCCGTTTTAGCTGAAAACACCAGAAGCTCAGTTTTTGAGAGATTAAACTAAAGGTGCCGATCTTTCATCCAGACTGAAATATGCTTAAGGCATCCAGAAATCCGATGGGAAACAGTCCTCAGGTGGGAAAGATAGGTAAAGTTGAGTGTTGTCCGCAGAGCAATTATAAGTCAAATCTATGGGAGCGAATGGTCTCACCTAAGGAAGTGGTGTAAATTGAGAAAAGCAGGGGCCCCAATACTGATCCCTGAGGCACACCTGTGGTGAGGTCATGATGAGACTTTGATATCTGTCCCTGCCAAGACATGCTGAAAGAACATCCCTTAAGGTAAGATTCAAACCAGTCAAGAGCTTTCCCAGAAATTCCCAGTTCAGATAGTGTAGAAAGGAGAATGTCATGATTAACAGTATCAAAGGCTGCAGATAAATCTAGTAGAATCAATACTGATTTCTGATAGAGGACTTAGCTACTCTCAATGCTTCAATCACAGACAGAAGAGCAGTTTCAGTAGAATGACCACTTGTCAATTTTCATCTCATTTGACCATGTGGACAGACTTACTGCTACTTTGGACTGTCTTTGGACTTTGATTACACAAACGACAATTCTGACTGCAAGATCCCAAGCTTGGTCCCAAATAGGGCTGGGTGATATATCAGTATTACGACTACGACCGATATATTTCTGAAATCGATATGTAGTTGAAACAATATCGTCATACCGATATAATATGTTTAATAATGGGCAATTTTATCAAAGCGACTTGCACTTCTGTGTTCAGACCACAGCCGCAGCTCTGCTCAACTGCGCCCCTTGCGTGTGCACGTTCTCCCTCGCAACACTACAAACTTTCAAACATGACGGACACAGAGTAAGATTTTGTTTACCGTGATCGGAGGTTGGTGCTAGGCTGGCCATACTGTATTGTCGGCACAGCAACGTTTAGACCGAGAATTCTCGTCGTGAAATCAAAATTCCACTGGAACTCCAAGCGGTTTTGTGCACGCAGCCTTTCAACACTGTTTACAGCTTTTCTTCGAGTCACTGTAAAATGTCATTTTTGGTACATAGCTAATTTAAATACACTAATTAGCTTGCATTAGCGATATATAGCAAATCTAAAGTCCTCACGGAGACAACCTACATGCTGATTTTATTAAAAGGATATGCACGCAGGGACTTGTGAGCAGTTTTTATGATTCCTGAAACTCCATTCATTCGCGCATAGGGATTTTGTCTTATGAACCGGAACATGCAAAAATGCTAATGAACATGTACAAAATGATGGTAGTGTCTACCACACTCTATTGGTGAGTGACTCAGTTACAGTGTTTAAGTACCCTAATTATTTAAAACTATTTAATTGTTATCGATAGCAAGTCACACATGTCTAGGCCATCATAAATTTGCTGGTCATCTAGGCCATATCAAACCCTTACGAAAAAACTGCATTGTGTGACAAGAAAACTTTGTGTCCAAAATACTGCATTGTGCAGTACAATGTAGGCCTGTGTTGTCATTCAGGGTCGACCTATTGGTCTTTTGTTATTTGCACATCTTTATTAGAGCAGCTGTAGTCTATGCCTATTGGTATTGGTAGGCCTATAAGTTATTATTTACACTTTTTTGCACAGCTGTGTTAGAGCAGTCTGAAATCAGTCTAATTCAAACTGGTTGTGTTGAGTGAATACGAAACACTTAGCTCTTTTTGTTTAAAATATCGATATATATATAGTATATCGCCAATCAGCCCCAAAATTTCGGGATATCAGTTTTGGTCCATATCACCCAGCCCTAGTCCCAAATTTAAAGACGGCTTCAGAATGCCACACGTCACTTATAGGCTACCAGAGACTGTTTTTGCAAAGTCACATCGTTGCAAATTTCATATGACAGTTAGTTTGTCTTCTCTATCATCAAATTATTCAATTAGGCTAAACATATGTTTATGCTCAGCTGTTAGGCCTATGTCATTTTCATCTGTAAAAAATGTGACATTCTGCTTACTGCACATTTATTATAATATATTATCATATAATAATACTCAATATTCATTATTGAATGCTTAGCTGGAATGATGTTTTCCCTTATCATTCTGTTTTTAAAGCAGGCCTACCTACAGGCATGTAATTATGCTACTGGTACTGGCACTGCACTAGTATAATTGTATATAAAATGTTTTATTCAGGGAAAAAAAACAGAAACGAACAACATTTTTGTTGAAAACGCTATTTTCCATTTTAGATAACTGGTTAATAACGGTATTTATTGTTCTGATTAACCTTTCTTTGAATATTATTCAAAAGTCCATAGGCTTGGAGTCACCTGCCCACACAGGTTTCCCCAGACACCCTAATAGGATGGATTTAGTCAGATTTTATGAATCAATGTTTCCCCTGTATAATTGGCTAGACCTATGAGTTGATAAAAAGGATTTACATATCCAACACTAAAAATTATTAATTACTGAAACATTAAATTCACATTGTGTGAAATAACAGACACTAGGAAAATATCTATAGGCCTAGTGTCATGCAGTTGGTAGCACCACACATAGGTTAGGCTATTACAGGGCTTAAAGCAAGGACATTTTCTGTGCCTGAAATTAGGCTATCAGACATTTTTGAAGATCTAATATTATATAGGCTAATTGCCTACTTTCAAATCAATCATTCATTCTTGTTTTCATACGTAAATGCTGCATACCGGTAGCCTGACGAGCCAGACCCACATTAAAATGTAGGGTCTGGGCACTCACCTTAGGCAGTGCTCAGTCCGAGGGGTGGGATAATCGATTGTCTTTCAAATTCCCTCTGCACGCAATAAAAAAACAAGCCCGCATCTACACTGTTAATGTGAGCTTCGGATCTTAGGCCAGCTCGTAGCGTAGGCTACTGAAACTGATTTGGAAATTGTTTGTAGCCTATGCGTAATAGCCTATTTTGCCTGTCCACGCCTTGTCGTTTTAAAGTCGGGATTTGAAATGTTTGCGCAATTATAGCCTATTCTATGTAGAAGAGTTAAACGGGAAATTTGAGATATAATTATTTATAGGCATAGGTTAGGCCTACAGTAAGTCTGTAGGCTATGGGATGGATAGCCCATCTGAATGTTTTTGGATGCCGCCTGTGATTTATTATTTTTGGGCATAGCTACGGTATAGGCTTAAATCAATGGGAATTAATGAGTACGTCTATTCTAAGGTAAAGTCCACAAAAATAGACTTGATAGGCCCGCCAAACACTGCCGGAACTTTAAGAACGAACAATATTTTGCGTTCCGAACCGGTTTAGGACCGATATGTTGGTGGCGGAACGCATGCAAGAATGAAAACGTTAAACATAGGCCTACCTGAACCGTTCGGAACGGAACGTTTGAAAAATAATTTCGTTTTCAAGCCCTGGTTCTGACAAGCAGAGTGTCATGTCGAGCCACGGCAAAAGTTAACCGGCGCTTTAAAAAAAAAAAAAAAAACCCACTCTGGATCCCAGTTTAGAAAACGTCCTAAAACGTCCTAAAACGTCAGGGTCGTGTGGACGCAAGGCCTAACCGATAAAAAACGTTACCAGTAGAGTACTTACAGTATGTCAAGCCCTGTGTAAACAACATGGGTATGATCATGGACAGGTATTTTTATATATCAAATATACTTACTTTATCCAATTCCTCCTCATCCTCCTCCTCTTCCTCCTCAGAGAAATCCAAGGCTTTCTTAGAGAGAAGAGGATGCCACTGTAGACACTTGCGCTTGGGCCGTTTGCCGCTGACCTCCCCCTCCACAGGTGGCTCCTTCCCGCGGCCTCCACCTTTCATGCTGGTGGCCCTTCAAAGAAAGAGAAACTTTAAAGAGGACACTTCAAAATCAACTACAATCATGGTGGCATCTATGTTAGAAGAAAAATATTATATAGCATAGGCTCTGCCTCTGTTAATGAAAAGTCAGAGGTTTTGTATAAATGCAAAATACTATTTAAAGTAGGAGCTACATTAAAATGTTTTTACAAACTATGAAATCAGATGATTCAGAGCGTCTACATTTACTCCTATTACATTTGTTACTGCATGTATTGCCACTGGACAGCCTAAGCATGGCTTCTTCTCATCTATGTTCCAAGACAAGTGACCGTCACATTCCCTATACTCTTCTCCATAATCATTAGACAAATCCACAAAAATACCTCTATTAGGACTATTCTTACAGTATACCATACAAATCTCCAGTGGTGGACAAAGCTATTAATGACAATACAAAATACAGGTTGATTTGATCTGATTTTTTTAATGGCCATGAAGACCATTTCTACTACAGGAAAATGTAGCTCATATTAAAGTTATCTTTTTCTGTTATGTGCTGTCCTCTTCCTGCTACCACCAGCACCAAAAACATTAATTAACACACATTAACATTGGCGGGTTTAAAACAATCTGATAATGTAATTATGTAATCATGTAATCATTGTTATCACTAATTAATATGACCACCACTAGTGCTATCCCTAGCTAGAAACTTGGTGGGCATGTAGCCCCACTAGGCTAATGAGGCATAGAGACTTTTGGTCCCTGGGGTCAATCTTGTGATGAGATTGGGCAAATTGCACACAGTTTGGATGGTTCTGGATGCACACCAAGTTTTGTGAAATGCTGTCCATACAATTTACATATTTCTACAGTATATTTTAAAAACGCTATGACATTTTGAAATTTGGTATGCTTAAACCCTAGCCTGGCCACGGCCACCTAGATCTTCTTTCAGGGAGATACTAGTCTGGAACACCTCCGTTCACTAACGTTTCCATCGGTCGTCAAATTACCTGCCCAATCAGCGACGAGAAGGGATGATGCTATAGTTTCGAAATGGAAAGTGGCTGTGGTAAACGGTAGTAGCAACGCCTGCAAGCATCAAAAATTGCAGTTGGTAGAATGTGTGCATTTATTTACAGCAAAGGTAGGCCCACATACGTCGTTTCCTGACTGCTAATGCTGTTTAGGCGAAGTAGAAAGTAACGTTAGGAATCTCTGATGAATGTGGTTGGTTAGGCTGGACCAATGATTTCAAAGTTAAGTTGTGTCTACGCCCTATGCCCTACACCCATACACTACTATGTGTAGTGTTGGAAAGGTTTCTCGATTGTGAGTGACCAGACTTTAATCACTATGAATGAGTTTGGCCTACCAGGCTACTTAAACCCCCTGCCTGTCTTTAACAGCAGTGGACCTTATAGTGCAGTATTTAGATAATTTTCAGTGTACCATATCAAGGTATGTTTATTATTATTAATCATTAAGTTTTACTGTATTGGTTTGGTAATCTGAGAAACTAATCATTGTTGCAGCAGGTTGTGCTAAGCTTGCACTTCTGGTTAAAATTGTGAAATTAGCCTCTGATAAGGGACATGACATTCAGGCATCATACAAGATTTAAAAAGAAACTCTGCTCTGATGAGTGTACATTTCCATTGCGGACCAAAATGACGTCAATCGGTGCAGTATATAAGCCCGTGGATTAGGTCAAGACCAACTACAATATTTGGTAAGAACCAAGGCTGAGACCAAGACAAGTCCAAGTTCAAATACCAGTGAGTCAAGTCTGGACTTGTCCAAGACCAAACTCAAGTCCTACAGCTCTGCTTCTCACCTGCCCATATCTGCTTGCCATACTAGGGGATGTGTCCACCTAGAAATCAATTGTCCTACCATATCTAGTTAGCTACTTTGCCACTTTGCCAATTAAATTACCATTTGGATGAATGTTGCACTTTAACCAATAAAAATATGATGTGAAATCTTTTGTCTCCTTTCACCCAAACAATCCAATACAATACTGTAAAACTTTCAAAATGATCTCTGACCATCATCAAGTAAAATGATGACTGCTCTCAACTAAAATGATATGTACATGTGAATTATTGCATGTATTTCTGTTTTATTGTTAGATTATTATTTGATAATAACCGTCTTGTTATTTAGTAAATTTGATTGGCCTATTTTAGCAAAGGGGCAATAGCTAGCTTTAGGCCCTTTAGGCAATAATTGTGGAGGGCACTGTAGTACGTATTACTGCACTAACATGTCCTAGCCACACTGTACCTAGATTTTCCCCTCTTTGTAAGTGGCTTTGGACCAAAGCGTCAGCTAAATGACTAAATGTAACTTAAAATGTAATCATTCATAATTGTAAAGAACATGTGGCAAAATAAATCTTAATAATTCACAATTTATGTCATGTTTTAACTGCTTTTGTAAGAAAATGCATAGCAAACATAACTCAGCCTAATGGCAAATTACCCAATCATGCACCTTTCCATTTGGAATCTTTTAAAAGAGAGAGACTTATGACTTTGACTTACTTATTAACAGATCGTTGCGCTTATTTTTTTATTGGGGACAGGTGAGCATGTTCCCGATTCATGCTGGAACTACCATTTCTTTATGCTAGAACTACCCTTTGGAACAGGTTACCTGGTACTAGGGATGGGCGATGGGCCATCCTTAAAAATATTTTCGTTTGCCGTAACCCGACCGACCCTGTCAATTTAGAACCGACCCAAATATTTATTTTTTATTGGGGACAGGTTGAAAACTTGCATGTTCCAACCAATACAAATCATAGGCCCAAGTGGAACCTACCAAACGTTTCCTTTATGCTAGAACTACCCTTTTTCATTCACACAAACTGATGGAACAGGTTACCTGGTCTACTAGGGATGGGCATTCAGCATTCTCTCAAAAAATGGTTCCGCAACATGGAGACTGCTCGATGCCATTGTTGAGTCTGCTTTCTGCTATCGATGTCATTAAACATGGATTCATTCATTCAATGCGCGTCTGCGCGATCTAATCGATTTCCATCAAAGCTCCGATTCCCTGTTGGACCATTTATTTATTTAACGCTGAACGACGTTGTTTTTTGGAACTTATAGGATGGCTTTGAGTCAAATTTCAATATAACGTTGTTGGCTTTGAATGTCTAATTTAAAGTGGTTTTATAACCTGCAGAATGAATACCAAGTTGTGCAGTGTCAATACATAAATTCATTCCCTCACGTAATCACCATTGAATGCTTTAAAATTTTTTTAATTTTTTTGGCTAAAACAAAATATTTTTTAGGATACCTTGTTAAGAAATTATCGATACGATGCCATTGTTGAGTCTGCTTATCGATTTCCATATCGATTCCTGTACCATTTGCTGAACACTTATGGATTTGAATGGAATGTCTAATTTAAAGTGGTTTTATTAGTTGAATGCTTTAAAATTTCTAAATTTACCATATTGTGGAATTGTGGCGTTAACATGTGGAATCGTTAACATGTGGACGTGTACGATTCTGATGGATCGGAACATTTGGAGCCGGTTTCAAACCGGAACCGATTCCGAAGCCTACCTGGTACACTCAAGACAGTCTACCATAGGCAGGCATAGGCAGTTTTAAACAGGGTTTCAAGGTATGGCTTAGGCGCCAATCATAGTCTTTACTTATTTTTATTGCTTTTGTTGTATAATATGGATGTTTAATGTATGATGAATGACTGATGTGTGATATGCTGCCACTTGTCCCTGTCCTTAGGGACCACAATGGAAAAAAGTCTTTGGGCTTTATTGTGTCATCCCTGACTATGTATTTTAATGTATGACACAGAGTACTGTTTCATATTTTATATATAAGTGGTCAAAATAAAATCAATCAAAAAAAAAAAATCAATCACACTAGCAGCACAGATCTCAGGAGGACTGTCCCTGCCCACTGTAGCACTTAGGGGTTCAGGATTTGGAGGGTTACCTTCAGCCAGTACGCATCCAAGTTAGCTGCCAGCATATTTAAAAATGATGTCTGACATGTACTCACTTCCAGTCACATTTTCACCAACAAGCCATAAACAACCCTAGGTACCACATACAGGTGTACATAAAAATATGTTGTCTTATGTGGATTAACAGTTTGCAAGATGGGAGGCCAATCCACATGGACAACATAATTTGTGGCCATCTGTAATGTGGAACTTAACTGGCTTGTTTGTGAAAACGTGGGCGGAAGTGATTACAGTATCGGGCACAATTTTGAAGGATGGTGGCAGCCAATTACATATATGTTTGGCTGAAGTAGCTAGCCTAGCATGGAACACTAAAATGAATGGGGGCAGTACCTCCTTCCTCAATTAATATCTCCATGGTACCACTCAAACGGCCCGCTCTCATTGAAAGTGAGAATACTAGCGACTGTTTTTCTGTTACAGAAGTCTTATTTGGTTTTCAACAGAAATTGAAATTTTTTTTTTGAAGAGTAAAGGTAGCAGTAGATGGCAAAATTACACACTTAAGCAGAAGTATAGATACTTCTGGTAAAAAAGACTTTTTTTATCAGTATACTGATTCAACCTATTTACTCAAGTGAAAGTAAAAAACTATGGGTTCTGAAATGTACGCAAGTAACAAGTATCCTAGCCTTTTTTAAGGACTATAGTATACATGGATTTCTTTGGAACGTCACGAAAACATGCGTGCGCAACCAAGAGGCAGAAAGCACCATAGAACAGCATAGAGCAATGCAAAAGAGCAAAAGAATAAAATGAGTTTTTGTGCTGAAAACTGCACCAATTCGAAATCACGATGGTTAGAGAATGTTAAATATGTTCAATATCTCTAACGGAATGCATGTCTTCGCCAAAAATGACAAAATACGATGTTATATTAATAATCCAAATGATCGTCAAACTTTGAAATATAGTCTGAAATGAGATGTTATTATCATTGAGACAACAGGGGTATACAAAAAAATCCAATTGTAGCTTACAACAGCCTATTTAGGTTAAGTTTCTAATGTTGTGGACGGCCACCAAGCGTCTTCTGCCTCACGGCTGCGCGTGCATCTTGTTTTATTGGTAAACGGGAAACCCGTGTATACTGTGTAACCGATGCCAGCTAGCTGTGCGTGTGGAACGTTGGTAAACCTCACTCCCTGACGCCTCAGGAGTGCTGCTGGCATGAAAGCTAGTAGCCTGAGCATTTAGCTCGATTGTCAGCACGCTTGACTCCTGATTCGAGGTGCTGCTGTTCCGCGGGTTCAAGTCCGAGCGTGTGCAGGGCTAAATTAAATAGCACTTCAGTAAAGTTTTTTTTCAATGTTTTTCTATCTTAACATCAATATTTGGTGCATTGTGTGTGGTGTGTGTGTGTGTGGGTGGAGGGGGGTTAGCAGCATTAGGCCTATTTCCCTTCACAATCACCTGTCATTTTAGTCCAAAAAGTCTAAGGATTCAAAGTGTTGACAGATTTTGAATACAAAATATATCCCTGTAAATAAGAGCAGAACAGCCATTGCCTAAATTAACAATCAACACACATCTGGCTAATGTGTGACCACTAATCACACCATCTAGGTTTCAACATTTATCAGTCAAGGATATGCCCCACCTTTATAACCCTAGGCCTAGGCTAGGGTAGGCTAATACATTTAAGGGGGAGATAGTTAGGTCACTGGTCAGATTGTCAAATAAGATGTGGAAGTTGAACAACCAGGTTGACGGTTTGGGCACCTTCATTGAAACGGGATGGGATGGTTTAACAGAATTAGTAAAAGGTGAACGAACCTGTGCAAACGCAAAATAACATGGAATGAACTGTAGGTGTACTTACTTAGTCACAGAATATGGTAACACTGTATTTGAAAGATGAGGATGAATCTGTCACTCAGGCTTTGTCATGCGATGATGATGACCTACAAAATAAAAACACTGCGTCCTCAGTCAAAGAATAGGCTACATCTTTGATTATGGCACTAAATGATATAGCCTACCAAGATACTCAAAATCAGCGACATATTCTGCATTGCCTCGGCGTGGCGTTAACTTTGTAAAATGTGCGAGGCATAGGCTACGTGAACAGTCGACAAAAAATGCTGGTGTACTCGAATAAATGGATGGACATCGCTAGGTTGGACTCGAATATATCTCCATTGCCCGACCAAATATAGCTTTTATCCCAGGTAGATAACTGACACCAAACAATCAAAACAGTGTCCAGTAGACTTGCGTCGACTAGATTACAGTAATTGCAGCGTTCAGTTTTCAGGTGAGACCGGTGCTCCCTGCAATCCAAAGGGACTTAATCGGTGAATCAAGAAGCACATACCACCAACATCTCCTGAATACATGGTCCACCAAAAGTTTGACACAATAAATAGCATAACTAGCTTATTTATCCAAATAATCTCTGTTAGACCAACGTCAAATTTGCATCTGAGTGCAAAATGTCGATCTGAGGTCTGACAAGACAGACAAGCGAAAGAGAGTCCATCTTGCTTTGGGGAAAATGAAGTATAAATCTCACTCCTGTCAAACTCCGCCAAAGCAATCGCTACGAAAGATTTCCATCAATGACAAACTGTGACCTTTCATTACTTAAACTTGGGGTAATCAGTATCGACGTTTGCAATGAAACATTTGATTGGACTGGTCTAGCTTTCCGATTTGTAAAACGGAATAAAAGTAGCTCGCTAGCTTGCTAGCTCTCTGATGCGACTCATAGCCCCCTGAACGTGTCATTAGCTCAACATGCAATGGTTTCAAGTCCCTGGGTCAGTCATAACCAACATCACTTCACTTTTGTGACTCAAGTTCTACAGAATTGTCCATTTGCACGGTTTCGAAGCCTGTGTCAAGGTGTTTGTTACACTGTAACCGTGCATTTGAGGAGGGAAGTGTCTATTCCGTTTCTCAGAGGAAAGCAAGCTTGCCTAGCTATGTCGTACATATTGTCTCTACGTTTTGCATCGTCCGTTTAACAGAACAGTGACTTGAAAAGAGTGCCCAACGACATCGAGACCTGGTACTAAGTAAAACAACGACATGTTTATTAATCGATGCGTGTTTTAATCGCGAGACCATTAGGAGCCAGCAGTCTGCCACGGCCACGGTGCAATAACTGACACAAATACTGCACTGAATAACAGAATGTTCTTGACAAACGACACTTGGAATCCGTGCAGAGATAAAATACCCCCAAGTTTTCTGTCATGACGGTATCTCAAAATGGAAACTTACCTCTGTAACCAAGCTCAAACACCAGGGCCTTCTCATTACAGCCTCCGTCCACCTTTAAACTTATTGACACATCATAACAGTTCTGTACTAGCTGTACAGTAACACAAATTGGAGCTACCCAGACCGAGCACTTTTATTTTTACCGGATGAACGCTAGCAACCTTTACGAAGCGAAACACCGCAAGTCACAAACTGACGGATAATCTTTTCCATGCATTTGTCTAAATTAGATAACAGCTCAGTGATGATAGCTTGGAGTTCTTCGTTTAACTCGAACAATTTTCTGTGCTTGTTTTTCCTGCCCTCCCCCCGTACGTTTAAGTGTTCTCTCTCCGGTCTTGTGGAGCCTTGTGCAGAAGCCTATGTGGAATGGATGTTCATGACTGGCCTAGCTGTTTGTACCATCATCATTCAAATTACAGCGTCGGACTTCACTCATGTTGCTCAAACTTTTCGAAGTACAGTGTATAGAAATGCTTACTCAGAAGGTGTCACAAGACATGTTTAGTGAACAGATGACCGTGTTTATCTACATAGGCACTATTCTACATGAGTACTTGTATAGCTTCCTGGGTGTTGGGGGTAGCCTATCGAAGTGGTTAGAAAATAAAAGTGTGATACAAGCACAATTGTGCCAGCGCCTACCTGCAACAGGCCAGCCGGTGAAATGTTTTGTAACTTCAGGCTGGTATTCTTACAGATCGTTGTCCACTTCTCTTCCTTCGGTTAACGTGTCTCTTAACACTTTGTAACATAGGCTACGGTACTGTACATGCAGTGAGTGAAAATATCGTTCATGTAAGCCTGTTCGTGATTGGGTGTTGGGTTGACCGACAGTCAGAATCACCCACACAGAAAGCACATTACACTTATGCACTGTTCAGAAAAAGAGAGATTAATACATCTTCAATCATTACGTTAGGTGCTTTAGAAGGCTAGGTAGGGGCCGATTGACGCCCCAGCAGCAACTGAAAACGGTAGCCTACTTAGTCTACAATTAGGCTACTGATTTTGGGACGGGATCAAAGAAGATCAGAAAACTTTCTTATGTTTTTTGCTCGTTTTAGAATAGCACCTTTCGTAGAGGACATAGTCGTGTAGTTTGCATGTGGATGTAAACTGTTCTCAGCTTTTCACATTTTCAAAGCACTCTTGTTGCACATAAGCATGTTAATGTTTTCATTTGGCCTAACCTGCCTGTAAAGATAAGTATCAAATTACTCGTCCTCCTCGTAGGCTAATAAACTTGGATATCATCATTGATTATGTGCATACAGTCCTAGGCCCTCTGTAGGATTACCATGTAGATTTTAATTGGCATGAAAATGCAATTAGGTAGCATAGCCTACCTTTTTCAGATATCCTTTAATAGGGCTACCTGTTAAAATGATTTTGAAATGTTGGATTATGTCTATGTTAACATCCGTCTCAATGAGGTTTCAATTCAGGTTTCTCAGTTTAAAGTTAAAGGATTCTCAGAGTGCCAGGACTGGAACTGCACTCAAGACTCAGTGACTCGAAACATCAGTGTATCCGCTTCAGCCATGGAAAACCCACCCGGAGGACAATGGAGCTGCTCCGCACCCTGACCACCGTGCCCCCTCGCCATAACGTTGGTGACAAGGCCGAGTTTAATGCAAGGGCCAACCGGGTACTGGCCCAGTTGATCAGAGATCATAGGGGGCCAGAGGCCCTGAAAACCTGCACAACGTAAGCCCCACAGACCGCTGGGTTGACCATTGAGAGACCCTAAAAGGACCTAGCATATTCAGTATAGCTACTTAGACATTCTGCTTAAAATGTATGTTTATGCACCATATGTGAGATCCTAGAATGTCTACAGGGTGTAAATGCAGCGCAGGGCCACCTCATGGAATTCCGCGCTCTATGACATAATTTTCAGTTAACCCAATCCCACTCCCACTCCCAAAAACCCAATTCCAACCAGGGTCCTAGGGATTGTACACACCTGTCATGCCCTTATGGCGCCCATAATAACTAGATGTACCGCAAAGCGGTACAAAATATGACCGCCGCTCAGTCATGCACATTCTCTCTGCAAAAATAAATCACGCTTGTCAATTTGTCTCCATCCCCTACTCTTGTAACTTTTGTGTATGTAAATGAGTGTGTGCATGTGTGCGTTTGCTTTTGTGTATATGTGTGCTTCTCTGTGCGTGTTCGCTTGTGAGTGGGTGTGTTAGGTATGCGTGTGCCTGCTTGTGTGTGTTTTTATGTGTGTGTGTTTGTTTTTGTGGGTGTGTTTGTGCATGCGTGCGTGTATGTGTTTGTATTTATGTGTGTGTTTGCGTGCCTGTGTGTGTGCATTTTGAGTCTGTGCGTGTGTGCGTCGTGTGTACGTATGCCTGCATGTCTACTGTGTGTGCGTGTGTTTTTATGTGTGTGTTTGTGTGTGCGTGCCTGTGCGTGTGAGTCTGTGTGTGCGTGTGCATGTTTACGTATGCCTGCATGTCTACTGTGTGTGTATGTGTGTGCGTGTGTCTTTATGTGTGTGTGTGTGTGTGTGTCTGTGCTTGTGTGTTTATGTGTGTGTGCCTGTGCGTGTGAGTCTGTGTGTGCATGTGTACGTCTGTGTGTGCATGTGTACGTATGGCTGCATGTCTACTATGTGTGTGTGCGTGTGTCTTTATGTGTGTGTGTGCTTGTGTGCCTGTGAGTCTATGTGTGCATGTGTACGTATGCCTGCATGTCTACTGTGTGTGTATGTGTGTGCGTGTCTTTATGTGTGTGTGTGTTTATGCGTGTGTGCAAGTGTGCGTACCTGTGTGTGTTTGTGTCTGTGCTTATGTGTGTGTGCCTGCATGTGTGTGCATGTATCTTTATGTGTGTGTTTGCGTGTGCTCATGAGTGCATGTGTTTGTGCATGCGTAGTGTAGTCACTAAATGTACACATATCCCATGAACGGAATTCCACGAAACTTGGCATGCATTCAGGGGGTGTCATAATGATCCTACACTTCAAATTCTGTGCCGTTTTAAACCTGTCAGCCAAAGATACCTGTGATTCCAAGGCCTCATTTTTGCTTTTTCATTTTTAACTAGGTGGCGCTATACCTCAAATGAGTGGATATGAGATGTGTTGACATGGCCCCTTAAGACAAACATACTAAAACAATGTGGTCCTCCTAGGCCCTATAGTTCTCGAGATATTCCCAGAAAACTCTGTCCCCCCTACCCTTCTTTAAGGGGTCCATCCGGCATGGGGGCGACTGATCAAAATGAAAAACAATGGTTCCGTGTCATCCTTGTGGGGCTACATGCTAAACAAGTTTCGTGCACCCCGGTCTTTCAGTGTCCCAGGAAAAAAAATTCGGAAGAAAAAAAACTCTGACAAAACCTTTACTTCGTAATTACATACATCTTGCTGATACACACAAGTCATTATCTCTGAGCCACCAGCTCTAGTACCATTGTGAGTAGGGTAACCAGATGAGAATGTTCTATCAGACTTTAACTACTCGAGAGAGACTAATTTTCGGGACAATTAGGGCAGGATTCGGGACAACTGCTTGGATTTTGGGACCGTCACGGATGTCTGGTCACCCTGATTGTGAGGTCTCCAGTGCAGCACTGAGTTTAGGCTGCACTTTATGTCTACGTTTCAGTCCATTGCCATGCCTGGATTTCAGAACTGTCTGGAAGATGCCATACCCTTTGTGTGATGTGCCTACTCTGATCATGCACTCGCTTCAAGGGCAGACCCATCAAGCTGCCAAAATGATCTCCCCTTCTCCATCTGCACGTTATTAAGCAGGGTGAATAAAGTTACCGGGAACAATGTATCTTCGTCTTCAAGGGGATCCTCTGAGATAAGTTCACAGCCATCCTCGCAAGCCACTTCTAATGGGTGAGTGGCCGTGAGACGACGAGCTTGGTTCTGCCCCCCTTGGGCAAACACAGGACGAGGAAGCATGAGGCTTAATAGGCCCTTGCTAGCACAATGGCCTCTTTGGTGAAGGAGTGGCATAGCATCAAGCCAATAGTGGATGATGCAGCAGCTTATTGAGCGCTCAGCTGCCCCAGTAAGGCATTCTGGTGAATGGTGCGTTCATGAGCACCTGGGAAGTTCAAGGGCATTCTTGCATCTCACCCACCAGACCCAAAGTGGCAACTGGCTCTCCAGGGCCCAGTTGTTCAAAGTTGAATCTGGATCAGAATGATCCGGATTTGGAAATCACATGTTTTACAATCGAAGATCAGGTAATCCATTTTACTGTTATGCCGTTTTTTTCCAAAGCAATTTGGGATGGGATTAAATTGGTCCAGATACAGATGTGCCTGTAGATGTGTGCTTGTCTGAGTAGGTGTCTTTGTGCGGGAATGTTGTTTTTCTGCACAGGCTATTCCCACACAGAGTTACAAAATTGTTACATTTAAAGCACTTTCACCTGTTCTGATTAAGTTCTAGGAAATAAGCACCTATAATGCAGGCTTGTGCACAATTCAAAATTGGAGAATGACTCCTAAATTCCAATTAAATTCTTGAATTTGAATTAAGGTCAAAAACAGGATGTAGAATTATGATTCGAATTTGAATTTAAGGAAGAAGAATTGAAATTCAATGAAATTTGAAGAAATTCATATACATAATTTAAGTGTTTAACAATTAAGCTTCACAATATATGTCAGATATGATTGCATCAAACACACAACTTATAACCAAAAACAGTAACAAGTTACATAATAGTTTTACTTACTTAAAATGTTCTAGTAATTAGAATTCAGGTTTTGTCTTTTGTTGAGATTTCTTGCGTAAAATGAGTGTTTATTCTACTTCATTTTGTAAACTATACTTGAATTGCTGAAGTTTGTGCTAAACTGTAAAATTAGTTTATAACCTTACTTAACCTGTTAGTTTTAAAAAGCATGCAAACTGATTGCCCTTGCAATTCCCATTCCAGATTTGTCTGTAATGTCAAGTTGTGCAAACATGCTCACTTAGTGTAGTGCACTTACAGTACACAGAATTGCTATTTCAACTAACTTGGTCATTATAAGTAAAGTATACTGTATGTTTATTAAACACAAGAGGTGTATTGTAGTTGTGCTAACTAATGTCACAGTTCAGCAGTTCAAAATAATGTGTATATATAATGTTTTGTATCATTTAAATGACAAAGTAATTTTGTTGTAGAAAATTAATTTCTTAAGAAATACTGTTCATTTGATGTTGTTTAATTAATTTATAAAATGTGCACTGTCACTTTAAGACTCTTTTGCCAGCTCCACTAGCCTATGGCTCACAGTTTATAAATGGTGGTCAGTCATGTTGCCATTGCGATTTCCTTTTAAAAGTTGAAGCTGAGTATAAAAAGGAGATATCAATTATCAACAATAACAAGCCAGCTGGAACCTGTCGCACTCTCTCCCTCTCATGCACACTCAAATGCATTCCCAATTCTTGAATTTCCCCTTGGGGATCAATAAATCTATCTATCTATCTATCTATCTAATTAAATGAAGTAGCATAACTGCTGCAATGGAGATACTATGTATCTCGATGTAACAAGCTGTTTTGACATTGACATGGTAAACGCTCTCTAAGAAGAGTGTAAAGCAGTTTCGTTTTGCAGTGGCCTAAAGTTAATCACAACGTCGTCTATGCTGGAAAAAATAACCCCCCCACACACACACACACACACACACCATTTACACTACGCAACAAAACCGCTAAGTTTCACTTACAAAACCCTTATTTAATTAACCTGACTCTCGCCAGATGAATTTCGTTCTGCTTAGCTCCGCCTAGCTTCACTCACATCCATCTGGGACCTCTTCCATTGAGAGTGATTTCTGCACCCGATTTTATGGTACAGCCAATCAGGACGTAGGGCGGGAGTTTCATACATGTGACATAGCGTAGAAGCGACTGTGAGGCTCAGGGGGTCAAGAGCGTGCAGATTAGCTTCGGCATGTTAGCATACGCCATTTTCAAATATGGCGCTGCATGGAGCATTTGGAACCAGCTCCATGCACGAAAATCCGTGTTGGGCACGAGCTCTCATGCGCGTACATGTTGGTGGGCGGGTATCTATCTGGCGGCTACAACCAAACGTTATTCAGTGCGTATTTCTTGAGGAGCCTATAAGAAGACTTGCATATTATGGTATAAAAAGAAAATTCTATTGATCTTCTTTTGTTGTTGTTTGTCCCGAACAAACATAGCCTAAACATGATTAAAGACAATAAATTACACAACAGCGGACTTTGTCTCGTTGCACCATGGGTCTCCAACAGCTCTCAACCTATAGCTGCCCCCTTTGGAGCTTGCCAGAGGCTGAAGCACTAGGCTACTACATTTAAACACAACTAGATGTACCGCATAGCGGTACAAAATATGACCGCCGCTCAGTCCTGTACATCCGTTCCGCGAAAATAAATCACTTCAATTTGTCTCCATATTTTACTCCATCCCCCCACTCTTGAAACTTTTTTGTATGCTTGTTTGGCATGCCTGAGTGTGTGTGTCGCGGCTGCACAGAAAGTAGCCTACTGGTGCTGAAAAGGTGAATAGATTGTAGAATAGCCAAAGAAGATGTAGCATTGTTATAAAACCTTTAAAATCTCTAAACAATCACAAGTAGGGCAGTTCATCACAGTTCATCCATTGCAACTGGATTGATGAAAGGTCACTTACACCTGTAGGCTACATTGTATTTGGGAAAAGCAAAAGGTATCAGCATAATGTTATTTATTTATTTTTATGTATTTATAAACAAAAACATCTCTGTCAGTTCCATGCCGTTTTCAACAGCTATCAAAAACAAAGGTCATTTTTTGATGAATGGATTTTTTTTGTGAATGTTTCTTCTTCTACATAAGATTTGTGTCATCTTTAGTTCATGTAATACTTTATTGTCAATGCACAAATTAAGTAACAGTAGTCTGAAACGTTATTGTTAATGCACAAATTAAGTAACAGTAGCCTAGTCTGAAACGAAATGCTGTTTTACATCTAACCAGTGGTGCAAATAACTGACATGTCCAAATGGGCCTTGATGAAATCCGTCAGCTAGACTGTTCATACACATTTTAACGGGCCAAAGTTGAAGAGCTTTTTGTCCGTTATTGTTCGTGCAAATATAGGCTGATTCATGTTCCCTTGCATTGTTTAACTGAGGTCCATGGCTAGTCTGGCTTTCATCAGACCAAGCTCAATCTTTTAAGAAATCAAAAAATAAATAGCGGGCAGATCAGGCTGGGTGAACCCAGCCTAGTCCATAGGCACCCGATATTGTTTAATTTTCAGATTGAGATATATACGCTCTGGCTATTCTAAATGCAAAAATGCATTAGGGAGTTATGACAAAACTGTAACTAACAAACTAGATCCTAATAGAAAGCTGTTAGCGTCCCTAAGCTACAGGTAGGATTATAAGGTAGGCCTATTTACAACATAAATTGTCAATAGGCTATGCTGGCGACACAAATAAAATCTCCATTGGAAACCAATGGCTTACTTAATTTCACAGTATCAAGCCGGACTTAAACTGCCATATCGTGGCGAAAAGTTGTAATAACATTCACGCAGCTCCATGAGTCAAGGAAAGCGAATGAAGTAGCCACTTCTAAATGGGACCCACTACACAGTAGCTAGTAGGTGGTATGTTGCTAAAAGCAGCCATAATGAAATGAAGGTGTCATTGTTTGGATACTTCACACACGCGTGCTTTTTTAATTTCACAGACTACAACTACCAAGCTGGAATCAAAGCACATCGATTCCCCTCGCGCACACCCTGCACGCCTTAAAACAAAATAAACAAGCCGCTCAGTCTCACGCATGTATAGGCAAAACTGTATCAGACCGGATTATAACGTTGGTAAATCTTCCATTGCACAGAATGATTTTTGTAGCACGTGCAATAAATAACAGTCGAAAAGATACAAACAGTGCTGCTATCAATTTGCTTTGGTATAACCGCATTTATAGTTTTCTACAAATGCAATCAATCAAATGGGCCTCCATCACTCAACCAACGCTAACAGTAACATTACCTAGGTCCTTATTGATATTACAAGATTAACGTTACCTGCAGTAAAACCAAGCATGTCCGATAAACATCCTCAGCTTTATTTCGAAATGGGAATTACACTTCATGTAACATCGTCCTGTCCTTATTAGATGTTAGAGCTCGGTAAATTACAGTCCTTGCAGGAAGTGTCCATTGTTTTCCCCAACCCACTTTTAACTTCCAACAAAATTACGTCTCACTGCAACGATCGCCATCTAGTGGACAAAAGACTACTTATCGCCAATACTGAAAATGCAGCCATGATGATGATGATGAATATTTATTTTGGCTTTCTTTTGATCCTACTGAATTTGTAATTATGTATCGCTGTTCTAATACCGATAGTATGTGGGTGCCTGTGTGTGTGCATGTTTATATGTGTGCACCACCATTTACAGGCCAATGAGTGTACAGTCACTAAATGTACACATAACCTAATTTTTTAGACCCCCCATGGATGAAATTCTACTAAACTTGGCATACCCCCCAGAGAATGCCAGGTCAATCATACACATAAAATTTGGTGCAGTTCTGAACATCTTAACTGAAGATAGGGGCAATTAAAAAGCAGAATAATATTGCATTTTCATTTTTTACCGGGGAGGGGGTGCAAATCACAAATGAGTGATTATGAGCCAGGTTGATGTGGGCCCTTGAGACCAACATACCATAAAAGAGAACTGTGTCTGCCCTACCCTCCCCTTTCGGGGTCCAGTCCAGCGGGGGGCTGCAGATCAAAACGAAAAATGACGGTTCCATGCTATCCATGTGGGGGGGTACATGCCCACCAAGTTTTGTGTACCCCGGTCTTTCAGTGTCCCGGAATCCTTGTTGGTGTCACGTCACTAAATGTACACATAAGTTATTTTATTGTAGGGCCCCCATTGACCGAAAGTACACAAAACTTGGCATGCATTCGGAGGTGTCATAATGATCCTACACTTTTAATTTCGTGCAGTTTTGACCTTGTCAGCCAGAGATATTGAGATGAAAACACCTAATTTTTTGCTTTTTAATTTTTTAAGTAGGTGGCGCTATACATGAAATAAGTGGTAATGGGATGGGTTGACATGCCCCCCTTAAGACCAACATACAAAAAAAAAAAAGTGGACCTCCTAGGCCCTACGGTTCTCGAGATATTCACAGAAAACTGTCTCCGCCACCTACAGGCCAGTTGGTGTATAATAACATAAATTAATTTATTGTGTGGGCCCCCATGAACGGAATTCCACAAACTTGGCGTGCATACAGCCCTTACACTTCCAATTTCCTATGTTAGGTCATAGATACCTTCAATTACACCCACCTCATTTTTTTACTTTTTTTTGTGTTTAACTAGGTGGCGCTATACATGAAATGAGTGCTTATGGAATGGGTTGACTACAACATACAAAAAAAAAATGGTCCTCCTAAACCCTCATATTCACAGAAAACTGTGTCTGCCCCTACCCCTCCTTTCGGGGGTCCAATTCAGCGGGGGGCTACAGATCAAAAACGAAAACGTGGTTCCATGCTATCCATGTGGGGTTACATGTCCACCAAGTTTCGTGTACCCGGGTCTTTCAGTGTCCCGAATCATTGACGGAAATTTGGGCATCGCGAAAAAAAAAAAAAAAAAAATCTGACTAAACCTATATGACCGCCGCCATCTCTTGGCGGTCATAATTATTGCCGCGAGGCATTCCAGCCTATGAATTTAATAAAAAGTAAACCATGCATAATTAAAAAAAAAAAATCAATTTAGGCTACTTAAAAGCTATGCAATAAGGTTTCCATTAGAGCACAGCGCCGCTCAATGAATGAAGGAAAGGCCTCGTCTCTCGCAATAAACAGCTGGAAATTCCAACACTTTTTTCAACTACAGTGATCATCAAATACCCTCTAGATTTAAATGCCCATCAGTCTCAACATTTAACTATATAATAAAAGTCAAAAAGTAATTTAAATCCCATACCAAAACCGAAAATCGTCTGCGTTTGATAGCCTGGTATGCAGCTCCAAACAAAACGCATGTCTCACAATAACGCATAATGTAAGAAATAAAAGGTCTGCCTCGAATAAGCCTACCTCAAATAAATAGTGCCTGTGCTTTGCAGCCTAAGTAAATAGCAGACCCTGGACATAATTTAGGATTTACGGAAAGTATGCAATCATACGATGTTGGGCGCCTGGCGATGCTCTGGCCGCCTACTGTGCCTCTGACACCGCTGCCTCATTTGGATGGTAACTCCACAGGTGAGCTTAAGATTGGATGTCGTGGATGCGTAGTAAACTGTTTTTGCTGAGTCCGCAGACAACATTCTCTTTAACCGTTACTTTTACCATCTGCGGTGTACAACTCAAAGTAAAGACACCACATTTTAGATGAGTTGGGGGCGTAATTGTCGCTCAGGCTGACCGTTCTGTCGCGTTATCTTCAATACTATCTTCAATAATATTGAATATCTTCAATATTATTTTCAAAACAGGGTGGCTATTGAGGGCTCTGGCTCCAGTCATTATTGTGGCTACTGGCTATTATTGGCTTGATTTGGTCATGGGCCAACGAATATCGTTTAGAGCACCCGCTATGAGATGGCAAACAATACAATAAAAAAACAAACTAATCATAGACTGTAAAAAAATGCTACACCTGGCACTAAAAAACCGAATAGTTTATTTATAGTTCGACTCACGGATATTTCACGCCATGTTCGAATGCATATTTGCAGCAGGACAGCAGGCAGACCTGTGTTATCCAATGAAATTAAGTTAAGCTTCAGGGCGACTCCACTGGATTCCATCTGCTCCTCGAGCCACTTTTCTTCTTCTTGTTATTAGGCAAGAACTTTTATGTGCATTATCGCCACCCTCTTACTGGAGGACGACTCTCTTTTTACAGAATATCCAATAAAATGCGACATTGGTCCATCGGCCATTTCCAGCTTTGTAACTTGGCGATGGTCAGAGCCGACTGGCGCTGGATCCAACCCCAGTGTTTCAAGATGGCGTTGACTATGAATTGGCCGGATTTACTAGCCTAGCCTCCACCATTCATTTGTATGGGAGGGCGGGACTTAGTCACTCTCCAGTTATATATAATACCTCCATGGTGAGGTATTACCATAAACAAAATTCATCTGGCGAGAGTCAGGTTATTATTATGACCGCCGCGCAGCGAAGTGGCGGTCATATAGGTTTAGTCAGATTTTTTTTTTTTTAGCATGCCCAAATTTCCGTCCAATGATTCCCGGGACACTGAAAGACCTGGGTACACGAAACTTGGTGGACATGTAACCCCACATGGATAGCATGGAACCATTGTTTTCGTTTTGATCTGTAGCCCCCAGCTGAATTGGACCCCGAAAGGAGGGTAGGGCAGACAGTTTTCTGTGAATATCTCGAAAACCGTAGGGTTTAGGGAGGACCATTTTTTTTTGTATGTTGATCTCAAGGGGCCATGTCAACCCATTCCATAACCACTCATTTCATGTATAGCGCCACCTAGTTAAACACAAAAAAAGTAAAATGAGGTGGTGTAATTGAAGGTATCTGTGACCTAACATAGTCAAAACTGCACGAAATTGGAAGTGTAGGATCATTATGACACCCTCTGTATGCACGCCAAGTTTTGTGGAATTCGTTCATGGGGGGGCCACACAATAAATTAATTTATGTTACTATACACCAACTGGCCTGTAGGTGGCCGGAGACAGTTTTCTGTGAATATCTCGAGAACCGTAGGGCCTAGGAGGTCCACCTTTTTTTTTGTATGTTGGTCTTAAGGGGGCATGTCAACCCATCCCATTACCACTTATTTCATGTATAGCGCCACCTAGTTAAAAATTAAAAAGCAAAAAATTAGGTGTTTTCATCTCAATATCTCTGGCTGACAAGGTCAAAACTGCACGAAATTAAAAGTGTAGGATCATTATGACACCCTCTGAATGCATGCCAAGTTTTGTGTACTTTCGTTCATGGGGGCCTTACAATAAAATAATTTATGTGTACATTTAGTGACGTACACCAACAAGGATTCCCGGGACACTGAAAGACCGGGGTACACAAAACTTGGTGGGCATGTACCCCCACATGGATAGCATGGAACCGTCATTTTTCGTTTTCATCTGCAGCCCCCCCGCTGGACTGGACCCCCCGAAAGGAGGGTAGGGCAGACACAGTTCTCTGTGAATCTTTTATGGTATGTTGGTCTCAAGGGCCCACATCAACCTGGCTCATAATCACTCATTTGTGATTTGCCCCTCGCCCGGTCAAAATGAAAATGCAATATTATTCTGCTTTAATCAGCCTATCTTCAGTTAAGATGTTCAGAACTGCACCAAATTTTATGTGTATGATTGACCTGGCATTCTCTGGGGGTATGCCAAGTTTAGAGAATTTCATCCATGGGGGCTAAAAATTAGGTTATGTGTACATTTAGTGACTGTACACTCATTGGCCTGAAAATGGCGGTGCACACATATAAACGTGCACACACACAGGCACCTACATACTATCGGTATTAGAACGGCCGATACATAATTACAAATTCAATAGGATCAAAAGAAAGCCAAAATATTCATCATCATCATCATGGCTGCATTTTCAGTATTGGCGATAAGTAGTCGCTTGTCCACTAGATGGCGCTGGCGTTGCAGTGAGACGTAATTTTGTTGGAAGTTAAAAGTGGGTTGAAAAAACAATGGACGCCTTCATACAAGGAGTGTAGTTTACCGCAGAGAACGCCTAATAAGGATAGGATGATGTTCACATGAAATGTAATTTCCATTTCTTCTTGAAGCCGAAATAAATCTGAGGATGTTTATCGACATGCTTGGTTTTACTGCAGGTATGTTAATCTTATAATATCAATAAGGACCAAGGTAATGTTACCGTTAATGCGTTGGTTGAGTGATGGAGGCCAATTTGATTGATTGCATTGGTAGAAAACTATAAATGCGGTTATACCAAGCAAATTGATAGCAGCACTGTAATTGTATCTTTCGACTGTCATTTGTTGCACGTGCTACAAAGATCATTTTGTGCAATGGAAGATTTACCAACGCTATAATCGGGTCTGATACAGTTTTGCCTATACATGCTTAGACTGAGACGCCTGTTTATTTTGTTTTAAGTGCAGGGGTGTGAGAGGGGAATCGATGTGCTTTGATTCCAGCTTCAGAGTTGTAGTCTGTGAAATTAAAAAAGCATGTGTGTGTGAAGTATCCAATGACACCTTCATTTCATTATGGCTGCTTTAGCAACACACCTTAAGCTACTGTGTAGTGGGTCCCATTTAGAAGTGGCTACTTCATTCTCGCTTTCCTTGACTCATGGAGCTGCGTGAATTTTATTACAACTTTTCGCCACGATATGGCAGTTTAAGTCCGCTTTGATACTGTAAGGCGAAACCATTGGTTTCAAAGGAGATTTTATTTATAATCGCCAGCATAGCCTATTGACAATTTATGTTGTACTGTAAATAGGCCTACCTTATAAGCCTACCTGTAGCTTAGGGAAGCTAACAGCTTTCTATTAGGATCTAGTTTGTTAGTTACAGTTTTGTCATAACTCCCTGATGCATTTTTGCATTTAGAATAGCCAGAGCGTGGATATCTCAATCGGAAAATTAAACAATATCGGGTGCCTATGGACTAGGCTGGGTGAACCCAGGCTGATTTGCCCGCTATTTATTTCTTGATTTCTTAAAAGATTGAGCTTGGTCTGGTGAAAGCCAGACTAGCCATGGACCTCAGTTACACAATGCAAGGGAACATGAATCAGCCTATATTTGCACGAACAATAACGGACAACAGCTCTTCAACTTTGGCCCGTTAAAATCTGTATGAACAGTCTAGCGACGCATTTCATCAAGGCCCATTTGGACATGTCAGTTATTTGCACCACTGGTTAGATGTAAAACAGCATTTCGTTTCAGACTTCTGTTACTTAATTTGTGCATTAACAATAACGTTTCAGACTACTGTTACTTAATTTGTGCATTGACATATTACATGAGCTAAAGATGACTAAAATCTTATGTAGAAGAAGAAACATTAACAAAAAATCCATCCATCCAAAAATGACCTTTGTTTTTGATACCTGTTGAAAACGGCATGGAACTGACAGAGATGTTTTTGTTTATAAATAAATAAATAAATAAATAACATTATGCTGATACCTTTTGCTTTTCCCAAATACAATGTAGCCTACAGGTGTAAGTGACCTTTCATCAATCCAGTTGCAATGGATGAACTGTGATGACCTGCCCTACTTGTGATTGTTTAGAGATTTTATAGGTTTTATAACAATGCTACATCTTCTTTGGCTATTCTACAATCTATTCACCTTTTCAGCACCAGTAGGCTACTTTCTGTGCAGTCGCACACACACACTCAGGCATGCCAAACAAGCATACAGTTAAATACAAGTTTCAAGAGTGGGGGGATGGAGTAAAAGATGGAGACAAATTGAAGTGTGATTTATTTTCGCGGAACGGATGTACAGGACTGAGCGGCGGTCATATTTTGTACTGCTATGCGGTACATCTAGTATTTTACCACATCTGCTCGTGGACCACTTGGGATAGCTTGCGGACCACACATGAGAAACACTGATTTAGCCTATGGCCTGTCAAATTAAGCTTAGCGATTTTACAGTGTACAGTAACCTTCCCAAAACTGAATGTATGTGAGATTCAACATATTATTTCTGTTGTGTGACTCTGGAATTGCTTTGAATTGCCATGAATTTAATTCCACTTCCTGTCATTCCAATTCAATTTCCTGTGGGGCGGAGCCAATTCAATTCAAATTCCAATTTGTGAATTATATGGAGATCCATTCTAAAATTTTGCACAAGCCTGCTATAATATTCAACAATCTTGTTTCTATATTTTTACCTTTCTAATAATCGAATTTACTCGTTTCCTCACAAAAAACGAAAATTATCATATGATCATAAATGTGATCTCACAGGAGTAAATGGTAAATATGAACCATAAATTATGTCTACATCATTGGTAATTGAGCTAAAGTAAACATCTGTTAAAGATTGTATCAGCGATAGCGGGGATATGTCACTTCTGTTGATGTCCAAACAAAACAGAGAGCTAGCTCGCTACTCCCTCCCCCTCCCTCCCGTGCAATTGAAACTCACGCATCTCGTCGGTTATTGTTTGAAACACTTTATTTTGCCTTTGAGTGTTTGCCAACCCTTGTTGGTAGCAATTGTTTTTGTGTACAGATCTCGGAGCCTAGGCTGCCTAGAGACACGTTTTTTTGAGGGAAGGCAGCTAGCGGATCGTTAGGAAAGATTGGATGAATGTTTGGGCCTGAAATCGCTGATACAACCTTGAAGTATTTTATTTGTTATGGCTGTATTGATTTAAAAGCCTAATAATGTGGTGGGTCCACCAGACCTGGGAACATTGTCTGAGTAACAAAAATATGAACACCTTACAAGGGTTAAACCCTAACATTACCATGGTCATTAACCATGGTTTTCCTCAGAAGGTATAAACCATGGTTTTTCCTAACCCAACTTCATCGACTGTAAAAAAAAACATAGTAGTTACACAGTTACCATGTTAAAACCATAGTAGTACCACAGTCAGCATGAAGTGCGATAGAGGAACCATGGTGGTACCAAAGTTACTATGAAGAATTATGAATAAACCATAGTAGTACTATGGAAAGGAGCATGGTGATCATCATCACCATGGGGCACCATGGTAAAAGCATAGTTACTGCATTAAAACCATAGGAAACCATAGTGAATTTTTGTAAGAGGGGCCCTGAGGATTACGAAATCTGGATTACCTGTGCTTTTATATACGCTCGGTGTCAGACACAGCAGTGGTGGTAAACCACTTAAAACAGCTGAGCCTGTCTCTCAAGCCAGCTAAATTCATTAAAAGAAATCATTTTCCTTGGGGTAAAACTGGACTCAGTAGCCATGTTAGCAGGCCTGTCAGATGGAAAGGATTGTCCCTCTACAATGATGCCTTTCACACTTCTAGGTCAAACAGTCCCTCCAGGATTTCATGATGTTGCAATTGCAACAATTAACGCAAATTCAACCAATCCCCGCAAATTCTGGGCGACCTTGCAATTTTGTCCAAACACCGCAATTTTTTCACAAATTTCGCCAATCATTGTAGTTTCCCTGTGAAATTTCACCTACCACAACAGTCCCTCGCACAGAATATTGAGCCAGATGCCACACTCACTTCTGCAGACACTAGAGACCACTCTATAACTTGTTCGTTCCTCTACAGTGATGTAGAAGTTCTCTCTTGGGAATGCGGTTTTGAGTTCTTAACTTTAATTCTAGAGTTCAATATGCATTCTTGGTACCCTGGAAATCCAGAGTCCTCGCAAGAGCACAATGGAATTGTCTCTGTGAGACACTCTGGCAATGAGCAATGATACATACCCCTTGCATCCCGTGGAATCAATCAAATCGTATCTGATATAGGCGGGCCAGAGGCGAGCTAAACTGATGATGACAGCGCTGCAACGATGGAAACATTGATCGTAGTATTATCCAATTGCGTCGAAGTCTGGAATCATTCAGAGTAAACATTGGTCTAGTGTTATACAATTGCGTGCAGTGAGATTTTCAAATGGGCTAGCCGTCTGGCAGCCTTTCTTGAGTGAAACAGAATTTTGGGTTATGGTTGTAACCTTGGTTCTGTGAAGGAAAGAAATGCTGCCAGACTTTGACTACATTTACACCGTCAGTTAAATGTGACCCAATACTAGTGCTGGGCGGTATACCGGTTCACACCATACCGGTGTATTTGATTACACAACGTTTGGAACGCTGCGCCGCGACACAGTGTTTCAGACGGGACTTTTCACACGCACGCATGGTGCCACTGCGAGGCATAGTGAGGGTATAGAAAACACCATAAGTTTTTCCCCTGTAGTATGACCCTTAAGGCTTAATTTCTCCTTAGGTAAGGGGTTTATTTAAGGGTGTTGCACAGAATACCTTAAATTGTTTCTTTAGTTAAGGAAAAACGTTAAGGAAACTGCATTGACAGGGATTTACCAAAGATCCTTGATTACTAGCTCCGCTTTAACCCTCTCTGGATTTACAGTCACAAAAATTCTATCGAGATTGTTTAACAGCTGTAACTAGCTGGCTAGTAGGTGATGTCGTTAGTTAGCAACCCACCGAACACAGTGAAGTTTAATGTTCATATCATTCATCTCACCTTAAGAATATTCGCTGAAATTATCCAGGTTGCAAGTAAAGCATGTTATAGACATGCACTGAGCAATACTAGCTGGCTAGTTAGAAATGATCCTGACTGTCATCAGTGCACCAAAACGAACTTTTTTGTTAAAAATTTGCCTAGCGAACCGAAGCTCATGGCAGGCTAACAAGACATCCACATCCACATGAAGTTAACGTTAGCCTACACTAACGTCATGTTAACCACACAATAACAATAAGGCATGTTTCTGATAGGCATATTTGTCAGAGTAAGCATATTAGCAGAGAGGTTTTATTTTAAATTGTATAATTTTCAAAAAAGTATAATTATTGCAAGTTGCACTACTAGTATTGGTTTTATACAAGATGTTTGTGAAATTTTCACAGTAAAAGTTCTATATTTTGTCTGCAATTGTCTTTGCATTCTGATTAGATTCTTCATTAGAATCATGAGTGGCTCTTTGTAAACAGCATAATTTTCTGGGGGCATGCAAAACTGCATTACCACTAGTGTGGAGTTATTCTACATCATGACAGTAAAATAGACCATCCTTAGTCAGTGTACTGCAGCAATTCCTCTTTCAACCTGTAGAAAATGCTGTGAACATCTGATTATGCATGGGAAAAAAAAAAATACCGTCATATACCGTCAAACCGTAAGAATTTTTAAAAATACCGTGATGTACATTTTTGGTCATACCGCCCAGCACTACCCAATAGCCTACTGATTTTTTGCTCATATGTGGCATATTTCTGATGCGCAGCATGGATACAGTATGTAAACAAGAAAATAGCACATGGATTCCAATGTTTTCAGATCCGTTTCAAGCCTCATCATATGTGGAAAAAAATCAGATATGAATCAGATATGGGCCAATGCGACTGCCGTCTAAACGGGCAGAAAGGATATTCCCTGTCATTTTCAACTTGCACATCATTGAAAATGCCCAGTCTTTTATCTTTTCGCATTTACATTACACAATGTTTTTTTTTACATGCTCTCTCGTGCTAAACTAGCAGAATGGTGAAATTAAAATGAAAACGGAGATGGAATAAGAGCTCTCCACTTTCTTTTCCCCCTTAAAATAAAACCACCAGCCTATTTTGCGGTAGAGGTGGATTTTATCGTTCGTTCTCATGACAGTTTGCGTCATTCAGTTCGCCAAGATGATTCGTTCTGAATCGTTTGTTCGTTCAGTCGCATTTCCGGTAGCCTACAACGTAGTTCAGCGGTGAATCATGGAATGCAGGTTCTCAGCTCCTCGTTTGTGCAAACAAACGGTCAACACAACACTGTAATTGTAGCGGCAAATATATAGCTGCAACTTCATGATTATGTGTACTTTTAGACAAAACAGCAGTAGCTAATGTGTTCATTCACCTTGACATTAAATTGATATATTGAAGGTAAATAGAGTAGACTACGGCTAGATCAGCTAATTTCTTTTTTAAAAATGTGTTCATTCATAAAGGAACAAAGACCCAGTAGGCTATGCCGACAAACATGTTTAAAGGCTTGGCAGAAAGATTATATTGATGAAAAGGTTTCAAGTCCCCATTTTGCCTAGGCTATATAGAGCCATAATCACTCTGCTTCTAGCCAAGAACGAGTGACTGCCTGAACGAGAACGACAGACCGAAGTGAAACAGGTGGGGGGTCTTGGTGTGAGAATGAACGAATGAGACAGGCTGAAGAATCATATATTAACCTGGCATGACAGAAAATACAAAGACGGCATGCATTTACCATTAGACAGATATTTAAATGTAAATGCCAATATTGAAATGTAAAATGGAATTGTTAATGTAGGCTATTATGTATGTATTAATGCATTATCGTTATTTTTTATCGTACGCTCTTCCACTAGTCTCACTAGCCCATTTGTTTTTGTTTTTTCATGGAAACGATGCTTTCATGCCCCTCATTGGCTTATTCGATGAGAACGTTTTAGAAACAATGCAGACAACAGCATACGATTGGTTTGGCTCTCGCCTTAGGAAGCTGGGCCATAGGCATTCACAGCAGCACTAGGTTAGTGTGTGTGATTCAGCGACGAACGAACAAGAACTGGAAAGGCGAACCAGTTCAGGTCGTTCATTTTAAAGACCCGTTCGAACGAACTGATAAGTTCGCGACCGACCCACCTCTATTTTGCCGACTTCTCACGATACTTCAGAAACGAAAGTAAACAACTAGCCACTGAAGTAGCCTATAATGCAAGCATGTGTTATTTTGTGCATTTGCAGTGCCGTCTGTATGTTTGCTTTCATTTTGGTGACCAAAATCCCTGCGCGGGTTGTCTCAAGTGTTAAGCAAACTAGTGAACGATGTAAACACTCTGAAACATAGATGTGAACAAGCAGTCACAAAAAAAATATATAACCGCATCAAGGCCTGCCAGTGTAAATGCAATTTTCTGTCATAGTCTGAGGATCCCCTGAAATAGCCTTCGCCACCACATGTATAACATTCAAGTAATGCCACGTGCAGTAGAGCTTAGATCGGACCCTAAAAAATCAGCCCTGACCCTACCCGAGCCCGTGCACATTGTGCCCGAGCCCGATCCGGCCCTACACATTAACTGTAATTATGAGCCCGAGCCCGATTTAAACCCGACATTTTTTAAATACGTGGGCCATTATAACTGACGTTCTCAACTACAATTCCGAGCTGTTTGAGCTACATAAATCCGTTTAGAATTATATTAATGAACAATGCAACGGAGGATGAAGAATGTAGGCTAAAATATGTTTGTTTATTCAGAATGGAATGGATTGCAAATGAATCCGAATGAAGAAACGTAAGCCACTTACGTTTCATAACGTAAAATTATGTCCCTGCAGCAAAACTCAACGCATTTCTCTGTGAGGGCTTGCCTCGCTTTCAGGTGTATGCTTGGAGAAGTGACAAGAGGACATTGAAGGCTGGCTATCATTATTTCTGCCATGGCAAGCCTGCTTCATGTTCATCTTAAAGTCTTTTTGCCGTCATAGGTGAACATCGCACTTGCACGCAACAAAGCATACCTGACAAATGCATACCTCCGACTTTTCCCCAAACTTGCTCGAAGTTATTTCTCCTTTACATCTTCAAGATTCACGTTGCACTTAAGCTACACAATACAGCACTGCAGGCCCGGTGTGATGCGTGCGAGTGGAGAAGCTGCGCATGACACGTGTTGCGCAGATGACATAAATTACATTTTGTAACTCTGAGCTTAACTTTTATAACTTTGTATACACTGGTTACTTAGGTCTACTTTGTTAAATGTATAATATTTCTGAGTCTGACTATGGCATAGCTTTAGCTCCCCACCCAAGTAGGCTAATGATTTCAAAAAAAATAAAAAATGCTTGATCAAGGACCCGACCTGGCCCGGCCCGAGGATAGCGGCTGGAAATATCGGCCCGACCCGGCCCGTGGGTCGGGTCAAGTTCGGGCTTGGGCAGAGAATCTAAACTCTACACTGCAGTCAAGACTTTATTGCCTAATAATTACAACCTCTACTACAGTAATGAGAACAGGCACGCTCAACTTCCAAACAGGCAAGTTATAAAGAAACTGTACCTCTACTACAGTGCATTGTTCACACCATTCCTCTACGGTCCCTCACTTGCTGAAGCTTCACTCCTCATTGCCCAGGTTACTCATAGCCAGGTGACTCATGGCCAGAATTTGCATATTTCAGCAGGTACAACTTCTGCAGCTTGGCCTGACAGAAGAGCTTTAAGCCTTAAGGGCCTGAATCCATCAAGCACGTTTTTTGCGATGACGGCGGCTATTTTCAAAACAAATCCTATGAAGTTCAGCGCTCACAGTGCTCAGCGCGGTCGGCGGAAAAAAAGCCCTGGGCGCAGACCGTTTTTTCCCGCTGGGCTGGGCTGGGCTGGGAAAGGCCTACAGCCTTTTGGTCAGCTCCCATCTCCTCGCAAAGTGCGGAGAATAGACGCGCTTTTAAGGGCCGGGTCTTGATGAAATTCACCACTCTCACAACCTTGTTCAAAATCTCATTCAGGTCGGGACTAACTAAGCTGCCTTGACATGAGCGCTTCCCTATGAATAACACAGTGCGTCCATTGTGCATTGGGTACTACCTGGGCCTAGGCTACAGATAAAAAAATGAATAAAAAACCTCCTGTTTTTCACGTCAGTTCGCGCCCCACCTGGCATGTCTCCGCGACCCAGTAGTGGGTCGCAACCCACAGTTTGAGAAACGCTGATATACAGTATGTTAGCAATATGGGTTTTTTAACATTTGTGCAGAGGGAATCCCTTAATATTTCATTCATTGCATTTTCATCCATTCAGTTGATTCCATTATATTAGGCATCTCAACTCGGCAGGTGATCTCACCAAAGTGGAGGAGTTCTTCATGGAGAGACATCCAGCAGACAGAGAAAGATAGAAGTGTAGCACTGCTTGCCTCTGCTCCACAAGCACCTCAGTTTTCTTCAGGTGGACATGGCAGACAGTAGTAGGAAAAATCCGCTCCATAAACAGATCTGGTTTAGGGCAGGGCACTAAACACTGCAGGTAAGGTATTACCATTCTATTAAATATCAGAATGTCACTAGCCTAGAAATCTAGACGCACCCTAGCAGCAGCAAATGTAATTTGCAGCCAGGGTAGTCTAGCAACTCTCCGTTGGCTTGCGAGCTGAAAAAAATCATAATTCGAGGCCAATTACATCGTGTTGGTGGGGGGCGGGCTTAATATAATGACGGCAGAGTTGCGACAGTTCCGTGTGAATTCCCTGCTACTTGAAAACAAAGAAGATGGATGTTGCTGCTGGCAAACAGCGTGGCTCCAGTTAAGCTTTTTTTTAAGTTGGCAAAAGTTTGATCAACTACCTCCACTGGTGGGAAAACACATGGGACTCATGAGTTGTAGCACTATCATTGCGTGCAGAGGGAATGTAAAGACAACCGTTTATCCTGTCACTCGGATTGAGCACTGCCAATGGTGAGTTCCCAGACCCTACATCTTGATGTGGTTCTGGCTCGTCAGGCTAGAATGTCACAGTTGTGTGCTGAAAATCCTGGTTCATAGCATATCATGTTGTTACACCTGTGATCTCCTTCACCTGGACTGTGAAAAATGTGTCCACCATCTTGTTTTTTAAAAAGATAAAAACAGGATATTCTTTGGTAGAAAACATCTTTCTTTAATTTATCCAAATGTTCAACACACACGATAACTAGCACATCAATCAGTCTGACTCTCCCACACCAACACACTGGCCCTTTTTAAAAGAGCACCTGTGGGTGTGGCCCAATTAACTCAATTAACAATTATTACTTTCACCTGCAGACAGTTAGGGCCCGTCCACACGGAGACGCTTTTTGGGTTAAACGCAGAGGTTTTGCTTCGTCTTGGCCGAGCGTCCAACGAATCCTGTAAACGCACTGCCTGAAACCGCACTTTTTTGAAACCTGGTCCCAGAGTGGAAAAATCTGAAACCGTAGCCCTTTTGAATACGTTTGGACAGCAAAACCGCACATCCTACTTGCGTATCGATGATGTCATCGCCACACCTCAGCTGCCCTGGACTTGACACTTATAGTATTGCCTAACAATACTAGTTTTCATACATGACATTATCTACAATTACACTCCGTAGGATAAATATCACAACTGGTGCTGTGCAGCGCCGATAGCTTATGACTTGGTGGACAGAACACCGTTTTTCCCGGTGTTTTTTTATGCATTCTAGCTACTGTCAGTGACGCGAAAGAACTTAAGTTATTAGGGAAGTGCGGTGTAAGTTTACATTAATTTGTGCGTAGTGCCGGTGTCATTCATTTATTTTACATTACAACATAAATAAATGCATTCATAGTGAAGTCAGATATGAGCATACAAAGACGCTTAGAACTCATGTTAAGCCTATAGATGCGCACTAAATGCGAATGCGCGATTTGATGCAAGCAAAAGTATCGACTGTTACTAACAAAGGTATTATAGCAATATTATAAATGCGGCGATGGAATAGCCTAGAACTTGGGTACGCCTAGCCTTTAGTAGTCTATGCACTTGCGATAGTCAAAACTAATGTGAATCGCGGACTATCCTACAACCAAAGAAAGTAAAGGAGATTATGTGTACCTGCGTTAGCCAGGATGGGACGGCATCCTTCACAAACCGTAAAAATGAAGTGTATTAGTTTTACAGTTGACAGTTCACTATAAGTCCACACAAACAATTCTGGTTTCCTTGCACTAGCCATTTTCGTTGTAGACTACTCTGTCTGTTTATATGGCCTACACAGCGCACAAGCTTTGGTCAATTTCTGAAACAAACACTGCCACCTATAGGACTGGGATATGAAATAACGTTTGAGTCGGTTGAGATGGATCCGTTTGGACGCAAATATTCTTGATACGGTTCCAGGGAAGACGGAGGGAAAAAAGATCGGTTTGGTACGTGTGGACTAGGCCTTAGTCAGCTAACACAGACAGGAATATGTGCAAAAGTGCATTCAATTAAAAACTGTTCTAAAACAGGGAAGATGTAGTCAGCATCTTCACATTACCTTCCCCCTCTTTTAAGCTTGTAAACATAGTTTCAAGTAGGGATGGGCAAAGCGAGGCTTTATGAAACCCTGAAACGTTCGAAACAATTGTGCCGAATTGTTCCGAATCTTCTAAACAATTCCGACACCTCAGAGCTTTTTAGGGTGAAACAAATCAGTCAAATGCTTCGTATTGGAGATGTAGTCTTTAAAGTTTGTGGCTCGCTGTGTTACCTGTGTTCAGTCTTTGTCAAAAGCTAAGCAGTCATGCCCTTGGTCAATTACTGGATGGGAGACCAAATGAAGTCACAATAAAGAGAGTCTTATTGCTGCCACTAGTGTTCTCTAAATCACTTTCTTATAAAAACTCTCGATTTTGACCATTCTGAGAGTTTAGTTGAAACTGTGTGGTTAGTGATGAATCAAGAAAACTTATAAACGATCTGAAACAATACCTTACAAATCAAATGGGGATCGAACCACATTTGAGCAGCCTGGGCTACCGTGCAAAAAACACCCTCACTAACCACTACACCATCATGGTTATTGCTTAAGAAAAGTCTACACTGTTAATTGAACGCGCGGGCACGCCTGCTGACACCGGTGAAATGCACCGAAGGTTCACTTAACTTTGGTCACATGACATGGGGATTTTGAACGATGTTTCAAAGCAGTGGTCACATGACATGGCTGTTTTGAACCACGTTTCGAAGCAGTGTTTCGAAACACTTGTGCTTCGAAGCCTCGACACTGATTTGAGACGTTGGTTTTGAAAGTCACACCCCTAGTTTCAAGCGCAGACAAAAAAAAAAACAGTACATTACAATAAATTGTGCAAGTCATTAGTGCTTTAAAAAGGACACCAGGCAAGCCTGATGCTTTTTCTCTCCCCCTCGCTCGGTCTGAAGCTCTTTTCCTTTTCTTTGTGTCTTCCGTCAAGGGTTTTCGCTGCTTCTTCGCTGGCTCTGCCATTATACACACGTTTGCAACAATCTAGCGTTTCGTTAGCCTGCCTCTGTGCTGTAAACCGATCCTGCTTCGGTCGGTGGGTAGGATACACCAAACTTGCAAGTGGGATATTCTTCCTACAGGCAGTAGGGGCGGGCGAGAGAGAGCCTTCATTCGCCCCGTAATGAGTCATTTAACCATATACCGACTTACGAAGATGATTAATTAACACGAAAACGCTGCCTGGTGTCCCTTTAAAAGATCAGTTCAACAATGTCTCAAGTGACTGCCAGTCTTTTCAAGATCACTCCTTCTTGGCCCAACACTGCACTCTTCACAGTACACAGCCCCCCTGATACCTCCTCATCCAGGCCTCCAGACAGTCTGACACACTGCCCAGCCCTCTGCAATCCCAGCAGATAACAGGCTATCCGAGCACCGGCCTACTCCCAAGGCCACAGGCCAGTCTGCCACTAGATATATTCAGGAAGTCCTCAGGTCACTGCTGCTCTCTTGGGCTTGGCAATAGCTCCCCACAAGGCTCACATCAGCATCAAGGAGCTCCCGAGCTATTCCTCCATCAGGCGTAGCCCAACCCAACAGGACAGCAGCGCAACTCCTCCAGTGATCTTTTCCCAGCAGGTCTCTTCATCGGCCTGCCACCCCCTTCTCCGCAGTACACCTTCATGTTCCAAATCAATGAAAAAGTGGGTTCCCTCCACACAACTAGAGGGATAATCCCACCACTGCCACCAAATGTGAAAAATGTGTCCACCATCTTGTTTTTTAAAAAGATAAAAACAGGATATTCTTTGGTAGAAAACATCTTTCTTTAATTTATCCAAATGTTTAACACACACGATAACTAGCACATCAATCAGTCTGACTCTCCCACACCAAGACACTGGCCCTTTTTAAAAGAGCACGTGTGGGTGTGGCCCAATTAACTTAATTATTACTTTCGCCTACAGACAGTTAGTCAGCTAACACAGACAGGAATATGTGCAAGAGTGCATTCAATTAAAAACTGTTCTAAAACAGGGAAGATGTAGTCAGCATCTTCACAGGGACCCAAAACGAAGATAACCATAAAAACGTTTCTGTTTATATGTTGAGACCACATTTACAGTCGGCACATTTATACATTTTCGGACATTTATATTTTCTTCACAAGATTACTTAAATAGCAATTGTTCATAATAAATGTCCATTAAGAAATGCACATTTCGCCTAACAACGAAGCATGAGAGACACAACTGTACATATTGGTAATGCAAAGCTCTATGAAGAAAGATCTGCACACGTTATGTGAAAGCCCCTAGAAGGGGAGGGGCATCAACAACATTCTTTTGAAAAGAGGCATTCTTCATTTTTACTCTCAATACACCAAGGGTCTAAACTTACATATTGACCTCAAACCTTTCTTGTAGGTGTATTTTTTCTAGTTTGTTTTTCTTTTCTTTATTCTGGAACCCCTTTTTGCTTGTTTGGTTTCTTTGTCTGTAGGTTTGTATGCTTGTCTGTATGTCTCAATCATGTAAACCATAGTCACCTGTGTAATGAATGTATCTGTGTCTTTATATTGTTGTCTTGCTCTGTGATGGTGATTTTGTAATGCCTGACTCATATATATATATATATATATATATATAGTTATACACACTACTGGTCAAAATGTGGGGTCACAATATCCATTCCACTCCATTATAGACAAAATACCAGCTGAGATCAGTTGCATTGTTTTTTATAATCAAGGCAGCAGTTTTCAGATTACATTATGTGCTTACATAATTGCAAAAGGGTTCTCTATGTCGTAGAAAGAAATGGCTGATATTTAAAGAAGCCCTATGCAACAATTTTAGCAAACATTACCTTAATTATGCAGGTTGAGAGTCGTTCTGATGGTTCTACAACAGTTTTTGGGTCGTTTGGTGGGTGCTTCGTCTCCCCCTAGTGCTTCTCCGCGGAAAAAAACGAATATGCAACTTTCTGGTCACGGTCCGAACACATCCAGATGTGACTCAGCGGAAGTATCCAATCGTGCCTCGAAAATGTAGTCAGATTGTAGTTTCTAAGAAGACTGCAAAATGGACTCCGACTTGGTTTTGTTGCTGTTGAAATTGTAAGTAGCCTACCCTTGGGTGAACTTCGTTTTTGTAATGTGATTTGATAGCCTCTTGAACAATGTGTTTGCTCAACCGTTTTATTGTGAGCCCTGTATGTGTTTAGCTTGGTTTCTTGATGGCTAGCTCGCTAGCTAGTGGGGGTTTAGCGTAGCAGTCACTTGCTACCGAAGCTGCAGTGGGAGCTATGTCGTGAAAAATGTGAGCCCAAATCAGGCAAAAACCCAGAAACAGCGAAGGAATAACCAGACCTGCATAGGGATTCTTTAATGCAATATCTACATTGCCCATTATAAGCAACCATTCATCCAATGTTCCAAAGGCAGATTCTGTTTACTAATCTGATATAATTTTAAAAGCCTAACTGAGAAAACATTGGAGAACCCTTGTCATGCTTATCAACCTGGAACAAAGATTGACTGGGATTGAAGCACTCTCGAACCCAGCAGCAATTCCTAGAAAAAAACAGCACTACTTCCTTTATCTGAAACCTTAACTGAGGAACCTGATTTAGGAGGTGAGCCAGATTTCTCCATAAATTGATGGAGAATATCCGACTACTAAAATAATTGATAGCTGCACCATAATCCTTTGATCTAGCATCAGGTCAAAATAACTATGCAGAAGGGGAAAAAAGAGGCTCTGACCATTATTTTTGCTCTTTAAGGTGAAAGCCTTGCATAGTGTACCTTTTATATAACCTTTACGAAGCCAATTTGATGGTAAACGAACTTGTAACAGGGGAATCGTTCACCTAGCATAGCCTTACAGCACAGCCGTAATGAGTTGCTAACGAGAGAACCAGCCATGCAACTTGCAGAATAGCGGCCTGAAGATATCTCATGAGAATCATGAAACATTACCTTGTCAGTAGATAGCTCTTTGAAGATAGTTTTTGCCTGTTGTTAATCCTTCACCTCCACAACAAAGCATTTTCATTGTGTACAGGGGGAACAAAGCCACTAGAAGTAGGCTATTTACAACGGTAGAGTAAAGCATAAATATATCGCGACTCTACGGTGAGCTCTACAATCGCAACCTGAACCTGCATAGTATGCCTTTAAAACTTTTGTTAGTTTGTCTACAGTCAGAAATTCACAATCCAGACCAACCACATCTCCTTGGCTTGCTGGGTGAGCTGAAAAACATACAACCAACAGCCTCAGCATGCCTGCAGAGATTGGATGCCGTACTGATATACTGTGGATACTGATTGCACACAATGATGGCCATAGCACATTGCCACATCACACCAGACCCCACTACTCCTCTTGAGCTAGTGTGTTTGATACAGCAGTTGCAGACGGTGTCCATTCACCTTATTCACCTGGGGGTCATTTGTAAACCAAAACAAGTTCCTTAGATTCTACATCATACTTAGTTATTATTGGGAATGAACAACTAACGTATAAACTACTCACAAAAAGTTAAGGGATATCTGGATTTCATGTGAAATCTACAGAAAGTTTTGAAACATTGAACTGTTAGACATGCACATTCAAAAGTTTAGAGGTCACATTAAGTTCACCTGTAAAAGTTATAGTGGATTTTAGGTCCATCCTGAAATTTCACCTTAAAGCCGAATATCCCTGACTTTTTGTGAGTAGTGTAATGAATGTAAGACAATGTTTCTGTTGAGTCCCAGCATTTTATGCCCTATGCAGATCTGGTTATTCCTTCGCTGTTTCTGGGTTTTAGCCTGACGAGCCAGACCCACATTAAAATGTAGGGTCTGGGCACTCACCGTTCGCAGTGCTCAGTCCGAGGGGCGGGATAATCAGTTGTCTTTCAAATTCCCTCTGCACGCAATAGGACAGCGGCAGCTATAGGTCCCATCGTTTCCCACCAGCGGAGCTAGTTGGCTAGTTCAAACGTTTGCCTACTTAATAAAAGCTTAACTCGTGTCACACTGTTCGCCAGCAGCAACATCCATCTTATTTGTTTTCAAGTAGCAGGGAATTCAAGCCAAACCGTTGCAACTCTGCCATCAATCATTATGTTAAGCCCACCTAACGACTCTATACACGATTTCATTAGCCTGATTAAGTTTCGATTTCTGGAGCTCACAAGCCAACGGAGAGTTGCTAGACTAGCTGTGGCAGCAAATGTAATTTGCGGCCGCTAGGGGCGTCGTCTAGATTTCTAGGCTATCCCACTGCAGCTTCGGTAGCAAGTGACTGCTGCGCTAAACCCCCACTAGCTAGCGAGCTAGCCATCAAGAAACCAAGCTAAACACATACAGGGCTCACAATAAAACGGTCGAGCAAACACATTGCTCAAGAGACTATCAAACTACATTACAAAAACGAAGTTCACTCAAGGGTAGGCTACTTACAATTTCAACAGCAACAAAGCCAAGTCGGTGTCCGTTTTGCAGTCTTCTTAGAAACTACAATCTGACTACATTTTCGAGGCGCGATTGGATACTTCCGCCGAGTTACATCCGGATTTACCCGGTCCGGGTTCATAAAGTTGCATATTCGGTTTTTGGAGACAATAAATTTGCTACCATTTCAAAACCGGATTAGGCCTACTCTGGAACTAACAGGGGATTGCATTACACCTTTGTGTTCAGTAAACTCTGCTGTTTATTCTAGTTTACTAGTTGAACGAAAAGTGTGTGAGATATTCCACCTATATGAATTGAGATCAGCACAGAGTTGTAGAGTAATATGATTATTTCTTGAAAGTTCATTTTCTCACGAACCGTTTATCACAGCAAATAGCGGCTATAGCACCGTATTAAAAGACAAGAAAAGGTTATTTAATGTGATATCTGTGTGATGACTAGGCTAGCCTACTTTGTGAGTAGTAAACAGAGAAGAATGGGCGGCCACACTACGCGTCCGCCTACCTCATAGGTCTAAATAGCAACGTGTTCTGTGAAGGTGTCGCGATTAAAATAGTCAGCGAATCAACAGAAAACTGCGCTGAAAACGTTGTAGGCAGTTATTTAGAAACAATGCTGTGGTCTATAATCTAGTCATCAACAAAAAATGAACGGATTGCACAAAAAATAAAAATAAGAATGGATTGAATGATACTGTTGTTGACGATATCTTCTGCCGAGCTACCAGACAGCCTCGATGGCCTCATAGACCTAGCAGGTAGGATTGATTCTCGTCTGAGGAGGTTTCAGCTCAGGGAAGTCATCCCTCCATCCTTCACTCCCACAACACCTGAACCTGAACACAAACCTATGCAGATTGGCTGGACTGGAGATTCTCTGGAGGAGAGGAAACGACGCAGAGAGACAAATTCCTGCTTTTACTGTGGCAAGACTGGGCATTTTGCCTCTTGCTGTGCAGTAAAAGAGACTGCCCACCAGTAGCGTGGATATGGGTGGGCGTGACGAGACACATTTCCCCTTCTGAAGGAGCCATAATTTCTGTCGGACTGGTTTTCAAGGGAAGGGTAAATTCAGTTCAGGCTCTTCAGGGGCCGATCAGAATTTTATTTGGCCCTCTCTGGCTCAGAGGGTGGGATTGTCACTGAAAAGGCTTATGACTACTCTGGTAACTAGAGCGCTTAATGGTACCAGACTTTGATCAGTTATCCATGTCACAGATTCTGTCGTTTTAAAAGTATCAGGAAATCATGTGGAGAGTATTTCTTTTTTTTGCCATGGATAATGCTCTTGATTCTTTTGTTGTAGGCCTTCCCTGGCTCCAGTTACACATTAATTGGGGGGATGGCTCTGTTCTCTCCTGGAGCGCTCACTATCTGTCACCACATGTCTGTCTTCAGGCCAGGTCCCTGTATTCGCTCAGACGACCAGGCCGGATGAGAATATGGATTTGTCACATGTCCCGCCTGAGTAATTTGTCATCCACCAGGTGTTCAGTAAAGCTTGCGTGTCCTCGCTTCCCCCTCACCGTCCCTACGGCTGCGCTATAGATATGCTCCCCCGGAACATCCCCGCCTAGGGGTCGCATTTGCTCCCTCACCCCTCCTGAGAGACAGGTACAAATACATTTCTGAGTCCCTGGCGGCAGGTATCATTCACCCTTCTTCCTCTCGGGTGGGGGCGGGTTTTTTCTTCGTGGAGAAGAAAGACAAGACTCTCAGGCCATGTGAATGTAGCAGGGTGAACTGATTGGCATGACTGTTTATGGTAATTGACTCATACCCCTTGCCCTCATTGCCCTGATTGTGGTTGTAAAGGACTGCTGGCCACAAACTGCTATATGGTTACCGCTGACTGGTTGTCAACATTCTATGTGACTAGAGATGGTAGGTCTCAGTTAGACCAACTTAGTCATCTTTTGGTGATCTATTGGAGCTCATTGTACTTATTGTTCTCCACTCCTGCAGGCCTAAACATCGGGTGACGGCCAACATATGAGGATGTTCTGTTTCTGGGTTTCATTTCATATTGTCTTCTATTGTCCTCTGTTCATGTGATGTCTGCGTCTGTTCTCCCTGTGCTTGGGCAACGCTGGTTCCGTGGTTCCGTCGATAAGGCTGGTTTGGCCGGCTCCAGTCTCTCTCTGTTTGGCCCTGTTCCGAAGGTGTGAGCTGTACAATGGAGGCCGAGATCTGTTGCACCATCCACTCATCTGTGTTCAGTCTGTGTTTATTCTTTGTTATTTTCATTTAGTGTATTGTATTTATTTTTCTGTTCTGTGCTTGGGCTAGATGGGGGAACTCCCTTTAAGGTGTTTACTGTGTGCTGTGCTGTGCTTATTGACTTGTACTGTTAATTCACCCAGCTTGGTGTGTCTTTTGTGGAGCACTCTGACTTGCCTCTTGGCTGGGGATGTTGCATTCCTCTCCTAAGTTCCCTGGAAACAAGCCTAAGCCCTTGGTAGACTTTTCTGGTTTGTTTGTTTAATAAATCATTAAACAATCAATTAAATCAATTATTTTTTGTAAACCACGTCTCTGCCTTTTCGGTCAACAAACTCGGGTGATCTGTTGAATTATCATGTGTGGGGTGTCCCTGGCAATTCCTGGGGTGGCCTGGTCTAGGGCAAATATCCTATAATGCCACACATAGATTACCGTTGATTCAATTTAGGGCTGTCAAAATAACTGATTAATTTCAATTAATTAATTTGAGGAAAAATAACTGATTAAAAAAATAGCGCAGATTAATTGATTCCGTATGACCTTTGACCCCAAGCCGTTCTAGTCAGTAACCATTAGACTGTAAAATGAAGAAGAGAGAAGAAAATGTGCTGCCTAGATCATTGATTGGAACATTTACTTTTAAAAACAGCCTGATAGTGTTCGTCAACTCTATTTCTTTGCATTGATGTGTGACTTTAGTGTTGACATTGAGGGGAGTGTTAATTTATTTTCATTGTGTCCCCTTATATCTGTGGCCTGAAATGCCTTGTATGTGAAAAAAAACTTCTTCCCGAAGCACTTTTGAATTTATTTCCTCAGCATATTAGGTCATATCATAGATTATTATGGCCATTATTTGAACAGTGAAAATAATAATAAAAGAGTTTTTGAACTTTTTCGAAAAAATTTTTTGAATTACATCACAGTTAAAGGAGAATTCCGGTGTGATATTGACCTAAAGTGTGTTGAAACATGATACCGAGTGTGAACGTATGTCTCATAGCTCATCTCGGCTTGTCCCCTGCACTCAGAAATCTGGCGCTAGTTAGCCAATGCTACCAACAGTTTTTCTATGGGGGTGCCTCGGGCATCGGCCTAGCCATGCCAATAAAACACTGTTTTACACCATTTACGAGGCTCAAAGTAGTTCCATACTTCATTGGTAGACTTCCGAGGGCCTTGACATTTAAAACGAGACATTGAGAACTTTGAAAAAGCACTGGTAGTTTATTTACAAGACGATTTATACAGACAGTACCTTCAGGAAGTTTACCGTTCGTCGCCATCTTGAATTTATTCACGATAAGTCGAGCGACGAGTAGCCTAGGAATGAACAGGTATGATAAGGGATCAGATTCCAAAAATAATTCCGTGGAAATGCATGGTATGGAGCTACTTTGAGCCTCGTAAATGGTGTAAAACAGTGATTTATTTGCATGGCTAGGCCGATGCCCGAGGCACCCCCATCGGAAAAACTGTTGGTAGCATTGGCTAACTAGCGCCAGATTTCTGAGTGCAGGGGACAAGCCGAGATGAGCTATGAGACATACGTTTACACTCTGTATCATGTTTCAACACACTTTAGGTCAATATCACACCAGAATTCTCCTTTAAGAACTGCTACCCTCTCCCGTTGATGTCCACAGCATTTGAGCGGCTTCAGGGCACTCAAAATGTCTGTAAGCTCGACTTGCGCAATGCGTACCACCTAGTGTGCATCCGGATGGGGGATAAATGGAAGACGGCTTTTAATACACCTACGGGCCACTGAGCACTGAGTATAGCAACGTGATCAGCATTTCCAAAGCCGGTAAGGAAGTGGCTTTATATCCTCTTTTAAACGGGGTATATTAATGGTCCAATATATTCTCCACCCGGGTAGGACATGTAATGTGTTGAAAGAGATTCGGCATAACTCTTTTGAGATTTGCCTTATTGAAATCTCCAGCCACAATGAGTGCTGCATCTGGATGTTTTGCCTGGTGCTTATTGATGTAATCGTGCTGTGTAGCGAGAGCGATGTCTGTGTCTGCATGCGGTGGTATATAAACTGCAATGGCAATGATGGAGGAAAACTCCCTGGGCAAGTAATGGGGGTGACAAAGGATGGCTAGGTGTTCAAGATTGGGCGAACAGGAACATGATAGTACAGACACATTCCTTGGGTCGCACCACCTGTTATTAGTCATGAAACACACTCCACCGCCCTTAGATTTACCGGACTCCTCTGTCCTGTCCATCCGCGAGACCGAAAAAGTTTCAGCTGGCTGAATGGCCATGTCCAGTACCGTTGGGGATAGCTAAGTTTCAGAGAAGCACAGGATGTTGCAGTCCCGTATGTCTTGTTGGAAGCAGACCCAGGCCCTGATGTCGTCCAATTTGTTCTCCAGAGATTGGACATTTGCGAGTAGAATACTGGGCAGAGGTGGACGGTGTGCTCTAGCCCGAAATCTGCTCCTGACACCGGCTCGCTTACCTCGGTGCTTCGGCCTCCTTCTCGTGCGCTGCGGTGATGCGTGTTGGTTGGCACCTCGCAGAATCTCCTTCGGCCATGTAGCACTCTCTTGGATAAACCCAGAGCAAAGGTACTTTTCCTTGCCTGGCTCCGTTGACCCACTCCAATTCGCCTATCGCCCTAACAGAAGCACGGATGATGCAATAACTCATGTCCTACACTCCACCCTCTCCCACCTGGACATTGGTAAGGGAAATTATGCTCGACTGTTATTCATCGATTACAGCTCAGCATTTAATACGGAACTGGGGTTTAGCTTCTCATTCTGCCACTGGGTCCACAGCTTTTTGACTGACAGGCCGCAGGTGGTCAGGATGAAGGACCACATCTCCAGCTCCACAACTCTAAACGTCGGTGCCCCCCAGGGATGTGTACTGAGCCCACTTCTCTATTCCCTCTACGACTGTGCAGCCACCCACAGCTCTAACTCCATTGTGAAATTTGCTGATGACACAGTGGTTGTTGGCTTGATCTCTAACAGCAACGAGGCCGCCTACTTGGAAGAGGTGGATAGGCTGACATCATGGTGTAGGATCAACAATGTCTCTAAAACAAAAGAGATGGTGGTGGACTCCAGGAGAGAAAAGCAAAGGACCACTTACACCCCACTTAAGATCAATGGGACACCAGTGGAGAGTCACCAGCTACAAATACCTGGGTACCCATATCTCAGAGGACTTAACATGGTCAACTCATGCCATCAGTTTAGTGAAGAAGGCTAGACAGCACCTATATCATCTCAGGCAGCTGAGGAAATTTAAGATCTCCTCAGTATTGACAAAAACATTCTACACTGCTGCTCTTGAGTCTGTTCTGTCAGGCAATATCACTGCCTGGTATGGAAACTGCAGTGCACAGGACAGGAGGGCCCTCAGTAGGGTGATCCAATGTGCAGAGCGCATGACCAGGACTGCTCTGCCCTGTCTCCAGGATATCTATAACAACTGTTGCAGATCCAGGGCACAGCGCATTATGAAAGACATTCACCACCCCAACCACAACCTCTTGAAGTGGCTTCCATCTGGTAGGCGACTATATCTCAGCCAGAACTGAAAGACTGAGGAGGATTTTCTTTCTGCATGCAGTACGGTTGATCCAGGGCCAACCTTGCACTTTTTACATGATGTTTTAATTGGACAGTATGACAGTATGTTTTATGTTTCATGTTTTTATTTTCTATTTATTATATTGTCTTTATTCTGTCTCCCAGCACAGTTGGAGATGTTACATTTGACATTTCACTGCTGTTGTACATGTACAATCATGCATGTTACGAATAAACTAAACTTGAACTTAAGTGGCCTACCCCCTCTTCTCATCGGGAGCTGCAGCAGTTTCCAGGATTCGCAAACTTGTATTGGAAATTCATCTGAAACTATGGCTCTGTGGCTGCCCTGCTCTCTGCCCTCACCTCTTCTAAGCGGTCGTTTGTTTGGAACGATGAGGCGGAAGCAGCCTTTTCCCCACTGAAGGCCAGGTTTTCCACTGCACCTGTTTTGACCATCCTGGGAACCCCTCGGCTCAATTTGTGCTGGAAGTGGATTCGGACACAGGGGTGGGGGCGGTCTTACCGCAGTGTTCTCCTGCAGACGAGAAGATGAAACTTTGTGCTTTTTTTACACGCCGGTTGACGATGGCTGAAATGTACTACGGCATTGGAGATTGGGAGATCTTGGCTCCTGGAGGAATGGAGCCATTGGCATGAAGGGGCAGAGCCCCCGTTCATCGTATGGACGGACCATAAGAATCAGCTACGCGGTTTGACATTGAGGCCACCGTACTGCGGGCGATTGCTAGGGAATCTGGTCCAGGTAATGGGCCTAGCAATTGTCTGTTTGTTCCTCCTCATGCCCACTCTCGGGTGTTGCAGTGGGGTCACAGCTCCAAGTTGTCTTGCCATCCCGGAGCATGGTGCACGCTTGCCGCCATCAAGCAGCGCTTCTGATGGCCATCAATGGGGCAGGACGTTACCGCTTTTGTGCGACTGTCCAAGATCCCGTCTGCCAGGGAGGTGTCCCGTCTACCTGGAGGTGGCCTTGTGGTGTATGGTGGCTGGTGACGCTACGCGCTGGAGCCGGACACTACCAACACCGCGCACAACACTCTGCCATCAACATCAACCGGTTTCCTGCTCAGGAGGCGGAGGTGGCAGCTCTGTCCACATGAGCCTTCGTCCGTCGGTGCAGGAAAGTGCCACGTGACCTCAAATGCAAGTTTTTTTTTCCTTAAAGGGAAACTTTAGCCTGACGTAGCCATACTCAATTCTAGTCAGAGTATGAGTCTGATACTACTCCATTGGGACGTAATTATGGGGCGTGTTTCAACCGATACAGGGGGGGAATGCCTCTGCACTCAATTGGATAGACCTAACCAATCAGAGCAACAAAATAACTTACTGTGAGATGTAGGAAGAACACACGAACCATCCTTCTCCTCCACAAATGCCTTAACATTGTTTTCTGGTCTTTTGTAAAAGTTATTGTGCCGTTATTATCTCCTACAACACTCATTAGCGAAATCTAGGAGAGACGTAGTAGGGTAGGCTATTAGGAAAAAACTGATAGCCTATATCCCCTCCGTTTTTAAAAAAAATCTGTTGAACACTGATATGCTACAAACATGTTATAAACAGCTGGGAAAGGCTGTCGCAAATCCCTCGAACAGGTGGTCAATCAGAGATTTCAAACGAACGAGGGAACAACATGTCACAATGCAATGCAGTTTTCCCTTGATGAAAGTGAAACCATGAGTTTTCCCACATCTCAACTTTGGCCAAAGTTTTCAGAAATAATCGTTTTCAGTGATAAAACCTCATTCAAATAATATGCATTTTCCATATGGGGTCTGTCTCCTAGCCCCAGCGTTTTTGTTGCAAACATAATCAGCCTAAGCATGCTCATATGACGTGATAGACGAGGCGCTGTTGCTCATCTGTCCATCGTAAATCCCGATTTGATTGGTCCGCCAGATTTGGGGCGAGCATAGTTGCTCCACAATGGAGCAATGCCAGACCGAACTTCCCGACCTCAAATGTTGTGGGCGGGACTAAGTTCGACTGGCACCCAGGCTAGGGAAACTAGCTATAGCAGAATTAGCTATATTTCCCCCTCTGCTGGAGAAGTTGTGCATTATGCTATTTCAAACTGTGGGAAAAGGTAACAATAAAGCACATGGATTTGTTTACAAGCTAACGAAACGGTTAGCATAAGTTCGGCAGAACAATATGGATGTTACAAGGTAAGAAACACGATTTTAAACTGGGTTTCTTGTTTCTCACTTCTCTTACCGGGACGGCAGTCCCAATGTTGCAAGGTTGGTTTTCCGCCTGGGGACACTAGGGGGAGCAGGGAAAGTCACCATTTTCACGGAACAAGTCATTTAACCATCCAAATGATTTCTAGACGGATTTATTAAGTTGAAATAGTTGCCAAGTTCCCCTTTAATATAACAGCTTCAAAGTCATTTTTTAAAGGTAAATAAACTAGAGCTGTCAATCGATTAAAATTGCTGTGAAAGTATTTTAAATATTTAAATTCAAATAAATCATTGAATAATCAGCATTAGTGACATTAAAGTTCAAACTCTTTTATTATTATTTTCACTGTTCAAATAATGGCCATAATAATCTATGATATGACCTCATATGCTGAGGAAATAAATTCAAAAGTGCTTCGAGAAGAAGACATACAAGACATTTCCGGCCACAGATATAACCTAGGGGACACAATGAAAATAAATTAACACTCCCCTCAATGTCAACACTATTTCTTTGCATTGATGTGCGACTTTAGAGTTGACGAACTCCGGTGATATGCAAATTCCTTGCTGCAGACATTGCAGAAGACTTTATTTTAATCAACACTTTATTTTTATCAACACCATCAGGCTGTTTTTTAAAAGTAAATGTTCCTATCAATGATCTAGGCAGCACATTTTCTTCTCTCTCTTTCATGTTACAGTCTAATGGTTACTGACTAGGACGGCTCAGGGTCAAAGGTCATACGGAATCGATTAATCTGCGTTATTTTTTTAATCAGTTATTTTTTCTGAAATTAATTAATCGAAATTAATCAGTTATTTTGACAGCCCTAAAATAAACTTGTAGCCTAATAGGGAGAATTGTGCGCCCTCTGTAGCCCTTGTCTAGCCAACTACAGAGAACCAGCCTTGCACTTGCTTGCCAATGTCACAGACAATCACAAATTGCTTTATGGCAATCATGCAAAACCTTCTGAGCCTACGTCACTACGTACACTGGAGGCAAAACAAACCATCACCTCAGCTGGGAAGCTAAACGAACAATCATCTCTGGGAGCCTAAAGGTTATCATGGTGTCTGTCATGTTTTGTTATGAATGTCCCCCATGCACCCCGTAGTTTAATCTGGGCATGATGGGTAACCCGGATGCATTGTTTGATTATGCGAGAAGTTAAGTAAAGAGACACGTTCGAGCATACTCCTGCCTCCTGAGCCTTATTACCATTTTAAAGTTATGTAGAATATAACAAGTGGCGACGAGGATATCACTAATCTACGCGGCCGTTTATGTGACAACCACCGGGGTTTCTATTACGAGGGGAGGATGCTAGATTATGTTGTGTAATTCGTCTTCTGAGGAGGAAATATCCCGTGCTCCGGAGCCAGAGCAACCCAATGCTGAGCAGCTCACGGAGCCCAGTGCCAGTGCTAACACGAGCAGACCTGAAGTAAGAGAACCAACACCAATGATGGCGGCAGTTATCGGGTAATATTGGCCCTTTGATCGAAAATGTTGAACAATGGAGCTCATACTCCGAACGTTTTGATTACTTTGTCCAAGCCAACGGCATTGTTAATCCCAAAATTGTGCCCACTTTCCTAGCTGTGATGGGACCAAACACTTTCAACCTATTACGTGACTTGCTTCAACCCACAAAGCCTGGGGAAAAGACATAATGGCCGAAATAGTAAAAGTTTTGTCAGACCATTTTCACCAAAGCCATTATTAATCGCTGAGAGGTTCAGGTTTCATAAACGTGACCAAGAAGAAGGAGAGTCAGTGTCTTTGTTTGTGGCGCACTGAGAAAATTGCGAAGTTCGGTAACGTTCTAAACGACACATTGCGAGACAGGCTAGTGTCGCGGCCTCAAAGATGAAGCAGCACAGAAGAGGTTGCTTTCGCCACAAAAGAATTTAACATTGGACAAAGCCATCAGCATTAGTCTTTCTATGGAAATGGCATCAAAAGAAGCTCAACAGCTACACGCGCAACCACCAAAGTGCATGCAATGAGCAGCTCAGACAGAGCGAATACGCAGGGACCATGTTACCGTTGCGGCAGAATGGGTCACCTAGCAACAGCGTGCAGATGTAAGGATATGGATTGTCGCCATTGCGGGAAACGGGGGCACATAGAGCGGGCATGCCAAAGTAAAAGAAATGTTGGCAAAACGACCAGAAATGGGAATAATGACAAAATGTTTGAAAACAGGCAGGACTACAGGAAAGAAAAGAAAAAAAGACCTGTTCACACAGTAAGGCAAGATGAACGGTCTAGTGAGTCTGATGAAGAGTCGGAGATGAGCGCATATACTCTGAAAATAAATAAAGTGGATGCAGATGATGAGGGCTATTGGGCAAGACCCTGCTAGAAGGACACCCCGTAAAATGCAGATTGACACTGGATCCAAAGCATCCATTATCTCTAAAAAGGTGTACAAGAGTCACCTAGGGCACTTGGCTTTAAGGCCCTCAGACACCAAATTTAGAACTTACCTCGGTGAACCAGTGCCCATGGCTGGTATGATTGACGTCACTGTGCAAAGCGACAACAAAGTGGGGACACTCCCCCTCTATGTGGCTAAGGGAAACTGTCCCTCCATCTTAGGCGGGTCTGGTTAGAGAACCTGAAACTAAATTGGCAAACCGTGAAAATGCTGTCCCCAAGCTCCAGTGAGCTAACGGCTGTTTTACAGAGGCATCAAGACGTTTTCAAAAGTGAGCTAGGCCTCATGAAAGACATCACTGTTAGGCTTAGTCTCAAATCAGATGCGAGGCCAACATTTCTTAAAGCCAGATCTGTACCGTATGCCATGCCACTCGAAGGTGGATGCTGAACTGGAGGCCCTCGTCACCAGTGGCGCAGTTGGAGCCAGTTGCTATCAGTGAGTGGGCTCGCCTATTGTTCCTGTGGCTAAAAGAAACGGAGACATCCCGTATCTGTGGCGATTTCAAGGTGACGCTGAATCCGGTGCTCGCTCCTGAACAATATCCTCTCCCACACATCGATGATCTCTTTGCTGGACTGAGTCATGGCCAGAAGTTTAGCAAAATAGATCTAAATCAGGCCTATTTGCAGATGAGTGTCGAAGAAGAGTCCCGTGAATTTCTCACTATAACAACACAAAAAGGCCTGTTCAGATACTGTCGGCTTCCTTTCGGCATCACATCAGCCCCTGGCCATTTTCAGCACGCTATGGACCAAATCCTCCGCGGTCTCCCTGGCGTACAATGCTACCTCGACGACATCCTTTGCACTGGAGCCACTGATGGGGAACACTTGCGCAACCTCGATGCAGTCCTCCAGCGGTTACAGGACTACGGCCTTAGAGTGCGTAAGGACAAATGCGAATTTTTCAAGCCCTCAGTCGAATATCTGGGGCATGTTATCGATGCATATGGGGATTGCACACTGCCCCATCCAAGAGCCGCGCCATTGCTGACGCACCACCACCCCAAAGTGTGGCTCAGTTACGCTCGTTCCTTGGGTTACTAAACTACTATGGCCGGTTTATACCCAACTTAGCAACCATACTGAAGCCCTTGCACAGCCTTCTCTGTAAAGGAAAAGCCTGGCACTGGAGTGACGCATGTCAGAAGGCCTTTCAGCAGGCTAAGGATACATTGTTGAAGTCGGGGGCACTCACACACTTTGACCTCTCTCTGCCCATACAACTCGCTTGTGACGCTTCTCCCTATGGAGTGGGAGCGGTCATTTCTCACATACTGCCTAACGGGGAAGAGAGACCTATTGCCTTTGCATCACGAACATTGAACAAAGCGGAGGCTAATTATGCACAGATAGAGAGAGAAGCTCTGAGCATTGTCTTTGGAGTCCCGGCGTTTCCACCAATATCTGTATGGGCGGCGGTTCACTCTTTTACTGATCACAGGCCCCTCACAACAATCCTGGGGCCCCATTCAGGCATACCGTCATTGGCAGCGAGCCGAATGCAGCGTTGGGCCATGCTGTTATCGGCCCATTCGTATGAGATCAAATATCGCAAAGCAGACCGCCATCAAAATGCGGACGGGCTATCCAGGCTTCCACTACCTGTTATCAAACCGGAAACCAACAGTGAAGAGGTCTTCTACTTCAGCCAGGTGGAGGGTGCGCCTGTCACAGCTGCACAGGTGAAACGGGCAACGCGCACTGATCCTGTGCTGGTGGGGGTCATGGATATGGTGACAAAGGGCCATTCCATCAGTGATGTTCTAGGTTTTCAGCCTTACCTGTCAAGGAGAACGGAACTGACAATACAGTCGGGATGTTTGCTGTGGGGGAGGAGGGTGGTCATTCCACCAACACTACGCAAGACTGTTCTGCAACAATTACATGCAGGCCATAGTGGGATTGTGCACATGAAAGAATTGGCAAGGAGTTTCTTTTGGTGGCCAGGAGTGGACAGAGAAATAGAGAGTGTAGCAAAGAGTTGCCACGCATGCCAGAGGGCCCGGAACATTCCCCACTTAGCGCCACTGCACCCCTGGGAGTTCCCAGAAGAACCATGGCAGCGGGTACACGTGGACTTTGCGGGACCGGTGGAAGGGCAGATGCTACTGGTTGTCGTGGATGCCCATAGCAAATGGCCAGAGGTGGCAGTCATGAAATCCACCACAGCAGTCAAAACAATTGAGAAGATTGGTGAAATGTTCAGCCGTTTCGGATGCCCTATGCAGTTGGTTTCTGACAATGGGCCCCAGCTGGTGTCAGAATTAATGTCTGCTTTCTTGCAAGTGAATGGTGTGCAGCACATCAAATCGGCACCTTTTCATCCGGCTACCAATGGCTTAGCCGAAAGGTTTGTCCAAACCGTAAAACACGCGCTGAAGACCTCTGAGGGGCAGGGGTAATTTCATCAGAGGCTGCATCGATTTCTGTTAAATTACAGAAATACTCCCCATGCAACCACCAGGGCCTCTCCGGCATCCCTGATGTTCAAGAGGGACCTACGGACTCACTTTGACCTGCTAAAGCCCGCTGCTGTGAAAGACACTGTTCAGAAACAACAAGAGAAGCAGGTACAGCAACGCAAACAGACCAAGGAGAGGAAGTTCTCTTCTGGTGACCACGTGCTAGCTAGAAACTACAGTGCTGGTCCACAATGGGTGCCAGCGACCAGATGTCATGTTTTGTTATGAATGTCCCCCATGCACCCCGTAGTTTAATCTGGGCATGATGGGTAACCCGGATGCATTGTTTGATTATGCGAGAAGTTAAGTAAAGAGACACGTTCGAGCATACTCCTGCCTCTTGAGCCTTATTACCATTTTAAAGTTATGTAGAATATAACAGTGTCTGGTGCCAGAACCGAAAAAGTCATCGGTTAAATTTGAAATAAGTAGGCTACAGTTTCCAGTGAGAACGTAGTTGTTCGTTTGACTCGCAATAACCCAAGCCTGGTATCGGAACGTCACATATTACCAATCGTCCCGTATTTCCAACCTCTTTACGTGTATAGTGTCACTTAATATTCATTTCTATACAAACCAAGACGGCGGATTTCTAAAGAAACGCAAGCACCCACACCATAAGTGTATCTAAATTAGCTATGTACCAAAAATTACATTTTACCGTGAGCGTGGTAAACAAAATTGGATTTATTAGGCAGTAAAAACCCCGGTAAGAAACAAACTAAATTTTGTTCAAATCTACACACCTATGGCTACTGAAAAATGTGAGGTTCATTTATCAAATGTTATTTTGAAGTATTAAAAAACATCGTTGTTTTAGAATTTTCGAACGTAATGGTTGGTAATTAGCACGTTTGCGATACATCTTTGCCTTGTGACATTGGCGCTGGCTTGGTAAAATGTCGGTTCGGGCAACACAAAACTCATCCGATACGTCATTGTAGGCCTATTGGTCCAAGTCTTGGACATGACCAGGAGATAGTTATATGCATTCAATGATTTATACACCCTCAGCTTCTCCTTACTGTAGACGCTCGGTTTTTCAATAATGTCCGGCCATTCAACTGATGGCAAACCTGTCACTCTTCTTTCCAATCACTGAGGGTATAGGGGTCTGTCAGGATGGTCCCATCTGATAATGTAAGTTTTTTCAAATAATCCTCCCGATCACATACACTGATTGTATGTTCATATTGTGTTATATCGTTACCCATTTTAGCCTACTCAGTTGGAGGATGTTCAGGTATGCATCTGTAACGGTAACCAGCTGGTATGTAGTTGTGCAGTATGTACATTGTTTCTTGAGGTCACCGAATATTGTCGGAAACCCCCCCCCCCAAAAACAATCGATTTTACCTAGCTTGAGTTGCTGGTTCCAACAGCTAAAGAAGCCAGGTAGCTACAGCACTACACTCATGAAAGCATGAACATGGGGGTTCACGGACATGCCCCCAGAGTGTAGCGCTGTAGCTGCCTAACTGTAGAATATATTTGTAATAGTAAAATATTTGTAAATGTAGGATGATCTGTTACAAATAATTTCTACAGTTTCAAATTGCGATACAGACATACAAAACATTATTTTCTATATTATTACATATCAAATATTTATATTTTACTACCACACAGGCACATAAAAAGTAAATGAGTTCTTGATGGCAAGACTTCATGTACAGTATGTACCCATGAAAAGGAGGGTCATGTATTCCTTTAAACTGCAGTAGGTGTTAACATCTGTAGAGGGCATTATGCGTCATCAAGCCCCATAAAGGTTCCTGTAATCTTCATTGTCACTTGTACAACTCGTGTTACAGTAAGTAGCATATTGATTTTAAATCTAAATTTATAACAGAAGGACATGATATGCTGTTGGTGCAGTAACCTTTAAAGAATATTTGCCACTGACTTGTCAGCCTTCCTCGTGATTCTTTTTTTTTTTTTTTTTTTTTTGGGCAGCCGTGGCCCACTGGTTAGCGCTTCGGACTTGTAACCGGAGGGTTGCTGGTTCGTACCCCGACCGGTAGGAACAGCTGAAGTGCCCTTGAGCAAGGCACCTAACCCCTCACTGCTTCCCGAGCACCGCTGTTGTAGTAGGCAGCTCACTGCGCCGGGATTAGTGTGTGCTTCACCTCACTGTGTGTTCACGTTGTGCTGAGTGTGTTTAACTAATTCACGGATTGGGATAAATGCAGAGACCAAATTTCCCTCACGGGATCAAAAGAGTATAAACTTATACTTAACCTATCAGGGCCGGTGAGGCCAGGTGAGTTGCTGTGGAACCAAAAGCAGACTCGGGGAGCAGAGAGTATATTTAGTGGGTTTTAATGACAGAACACAGGAATCGGCAGCCAGGCAGAGTGACTTGACAAAACAGTGCAAACTCAAAAAATCCAAAAAACGGCAGAGGTACAGGCCAGTTTCAGTCAAAATCCAAAGTGGCAAGACAGGCAGAGTTCGGTACACAGGTTGGCAGGCAAAAATACAGGCAGCAGTACAGGCAAGGTTCAGTCAAAAATCCAAGGTGGCAAAAACAGGCAGAGTTCGGTACACAGGTTGGCAGGCAAAAATACAGGCAGCAGTACAGGCAAGGTTCAGTCAAAAATCCAAGGTGGCAAAAACAGGCAGAGTTCGGTACACAAGTAGGCCAAGAAAAACACAGGCAGATGAATCAAAGGGGCTAGGCGAGACTCACATGGTTAAACAGGCATAGGTTGGCAACAAAAGAATGCAAGGTCCAAGCAAAGGTTTCCAAAGGGTTGAGTCCAATTCACAAGTCCAAAAACCAGGCTTAGGTTATCATAATTGAGAATCCACTGCGAAAGACGTGACAATCTGGCAAAGAGTGTTTCTCCTGGCACTGCTTAAATGCTATGGCTGACAGGAGAGTGGCAACAGGTGTGACAGTGCAAGCACTGATGATTGGGCAGCTCCCCTGTCAGTCAACTAGGAGCCAGGACAGAGGGAAAACCTGAAATGGAGTCCAGGGACAGCAGAGGCATGACAGATCACAGACTAAGTGGGGATTCTGGACCGGACTGTGACATAACCACACAATCAAATTCACATTAGATACCCAGATGTGTAAATGCATAACAGAAGTTTTACTTTAATGATAATGTAGTTTGTGTTTGTACTTGTTGGCTAGCCTGGGAATACCCATACAAACCTTTGCCAAATTTGGGATTTGCTCTGGAGGTCAAGAGGCCATTGACGCCCATTTCCAATGTTCCTAAAACCCGGACATTACAAACACTAATCTGGCATGGATGTGTATTTTCTTTGGAATTGAGTAAACAACCTTTGTTTACAAGATTGCTGCACCTCTGAAATGATTTGGTAAGAGTTTAATGTACCAATTTAAGTTTAATTTCACTGCTAGTTACGCCCCTGCTGACAATGAACCCTTTCCAGACCCACTCAATTGAGAAGGGTCTGGTGTCAACGAGGCTACTTTTTGGCACCAATTCAAACTCTGATCATGTAAGTATTACCATTAAAGTTGGAAAACAAGATTTTATCATTGCTCCTTCATGTTAATGAGTTAAGTAAGCAGGTGGTAGAGGCACATATAGGTGTTCATTTTACGACATTTTGCAACAGAGCAAATTAGCAAAGTTAGGTGGGGATCACATTAGCCAACGGCAAGCAGCAGGTTTCCAATTGTTCTCTATGGTTCGGCAGCGGAACGGTGGCAACGCTGGCGTAACGCTAGCGTTGAACAAGCTGACCATTGAACTTGGTTCAACTTTCAAAGCGCAATGCGAGCGTATTCAATTGACAAACTGTTTGTGTTGCTTAGGTCCAAGATAAAACTTATTATGGTCTGAGCGTTGTGTTACGTTTGCCACTGCCACTTGCTGCTGGCTAATGTGATCCCCGCCTTAAGTTGCGCTTTGAAAGTTGAACCAAGTTTAACGCTCAGCTCACCGTTCCGCTGCCGAACCATAGAGAACAATAGGAAACCTGCCGCTTGCCACTGGTTAATGTGATCCCCGCCTAAAGATATGAAAAGACACAAGTCTGTTGAAACCTGTTTGTAAAACATTTTGCTCTTCAGAACCTTTCGGTATATCCGTTTATCAGGGTGTACTGTGGGAGGGAAAATCTCCTGTGCTATATCCTCTGTGTCCTTCCCGTGGATGCCACTGTGTTGTAGCCTAGCACTAGCTGTCAGTTGTTTCTTTGTATAAAGATGCCACTAATCCCAGCAAATTTTAAGTGTATAAATTAGCAAATAGCTACTCCCTGACTAAATGATTTGTGAATATTTAAAGCCAACAGAAAATACTGCTATGTTAATGGTGGGAATTGGTGGTCAAATCAAAAGATTGTAATGCACAATTGTCAATCTGGGGAAGGCACATTCAACAGCAGAGGACAACAAACGATAAACAGCACGAGATGTTGCTGTGTTTATGCAGGTCATGTTCTCCTATGTGGTCCTGCAGAAAGACGTATTGCCATCAGACAGTGAGCCTTATAGAAAACAGTGGCCAAATTGTGTCTTTCATAAGATTAATGCATAAATTAGCTAATAAACTAATGTCTTATTAGTTAATTTATAATTTTTATTTCGACCTATGGATATCATGAGAGAAGTGGTGCATTATCAGTTGGCTTCAATAATCCCTGTAGTTTTCTCAATACTGCTCTTGAGTGTGTGCAGTTCTCTGGAATAGGCATACTTCATGTCACCTTATAGGTGACTATAAGGGACCTCTGCTTATGGACATAATCTATTACAGTCCAGATAAGATGGTATTTGACATGGCATTCAGGCATAGGGTGCACATTAAAACAGAACTCTGAAGCAAACCCATACCGTCTCCCTTTCCCCTGCTGTCCTCATTTGTCACTAATGAGCTGAAGGGACATTGAAGTGCCCTTTCTCCAGTGGCAGGCCTCTCTGATCTGCCCAGTGATAGCCATGGGTAGCCACAATCTCCTTTAGAGGCCCTCCAAGAGCATATTGCCGTTATGTATTATACTATGAAATAGAACAAATGCTATTACATGTACGCTAATTTGGCCCTTCAGATACAAGAGATACAAATGAAAGCAAATATTTCATCCAAGCTATCTCAATGGTTTAAAGCAATGTTCTTAAAATTAAACACTTAGTCTAAAAATACTGCTACATTGTGGACATTATTAGCTCACAATAACATGCAGCAACTTCATCTTCACCACATAGGCTACTACATGATTTTAACATAGTGGAGGCTAAACGCACCTTGCATCTTTTAACATTTAAACATAAGTCCACACTGTATTATATATACACTGTAGTATGTAAACTCTTTTGATCCCGTGAGGGAAATTTGGTCTCTGCATTTATCCCAATCCGTGAATTAGTGAAACACACTCAGCACACAGTGAAGTGAAGCACACACTAATCCCGGCGCAGTATAGCTGCCTGCAACAATAGCGGCGCTCGGGGAGCAGTGAGGTGTTAGGTGCCTTGCTCAAGGGCACTTCAGCCGTGCCTACTGGTCGGGGTTTGAACCGGCAACCCTCCGGTTACAAGTCCGAAGTGCTAACCAGGCACGGCTGCCCCCCCCAGTAGGCCACGACTGCCCCCCATATGTACACTCATCAACACTCTAGGAACCATTTACTGTAATACCACTGGTATTGTTAAAAACATTGGACAATAACCTCCACCATCATCAAACATATTCTGAATGTCTTTTTAAAAAATCCGATACTGCATGATGCAGTCCACCTTATTGTGATCACATAGTTTACCCACTTCTTATTTACCGCACCCTTGCCTATGACAAAACAAACCTCATAGACTTTCTCTGTCTGCACTGTGAGCTGAGGTTAGATATTTAAAGTGGAATGAAAAAAACAACAACAACCAAGGCGCATTAACTGTACACCCTACCAAATCTTTTGTGAGCTTTCTATGGTGAATTAGCCTTTTCCCCACACAGCCTTGTAGGCCCAGTGCTAACCACCAGATGGCAGCATTATGTTAGAATTAATGGACACAATCATACTGAGAGAAATTTTGGAGTTGGTTAATTTGTGTTGAATGCCTCATGTATTCAACTTTTTCAGTACATACAAACAGAATGATAGTAAAAGATTAAAGGAAAGGCAGAACACCGTAGTCTACCACTACTATACTGATGGATACTATGTATCAATAAAAATAAACATCAGTAGTGCATATCATGTATACATACAGTACAAAATGAAAATGAATCAGTTTTGATGTATTATTTGGCAAAAGGGGATTGAGAAATACCCAGAATACAATGCACTTGCACTTCCACGCTGTAGTTCTTACATCATTTATAGCAGGGGTATCCAACAGGTAGCTTGCGAGCTACCAGTAGCTCCCCACCTGTTTCGGAGTAGCTCTCAAAGGAAAATGTTTGCGAATTTGATAACAAAGTCACTTGGTAAACCTGATAAAATTCCTATCAAATCAAATTCACAATCTGCAAAGACAGCAGGTAAAGAAATTGAAAATGTATTCAGCTGTTTTGGGTGGAAATCAGCTATGTGAATACATATTACTATAGCCAATAAACATAGCTCTCGGCCATGTTCATTTTGTCAAAGTAGCTTTTGGAGAAAAAATGGATGGAGACTCCTGATTTATAGTTTAAGATTAACTTCCCGTTTTCTGCCATAAAGACAGATAGACTAACATACTGCCTTTTGCAGTTAGTGCCACAGGGCTGATGGAAATAGGGAGATAATTTGTTTAGCATCAGATATCCTGTCTCGGAAGTAGCTGCATCATGCCTATTCAATTAGGCTGCTTCAAAGCAGTTCCATTGATCAGCATCATTTTGTTCATTTAGATTCATCTTCACCAGCAGGAAGCCATTATGCTTGGTCAAGACAAAATGTTGGCCTCTCTGGCCAAGACAAAACTTGGCTTCATATTAAATCCCCTTGCAAGTGATGAATTGTTAATGGGCAATTTCATGTAATCATTCACATCATAACATACCATCACATTTTATTGGCATTATGGATGTTACAAAAACGTAATTTGCCCTAATGAATTTTACAGTGGAAACAGTTAAATATTTGGTTCTAGTCTATTGTGTGGTGTGCCTTTGTGTCAGGTACAAGTGTATATGTGATCACAACTGTATGAGATCAAATGTGTGATCTTTAACCTCACAGGGGCAATATTTTTTTTTTTGGTAAAAAAAACCCCTTCTATTTATGACTGTGATCACCTCAAGGAGGAAATGGCTGCAGTCATTAACGGTAGAGCATGCATCAGAGGTCATTTTTCACTGATGGCCACCATTACACAATATTTACAAATACTATATCTCTCTGAATTTGCTGGCTATGCTGTTCACTGGTAATCTGATGGCTTTTATAGATGTGCAGGCCCTTCAAAGCATTAGAGGCAGTTCATAGAGACACAAATCAACATGGGCTTCCTCTCTCTATTAGGAGTCTGTGATGGATGCATGGATGGATGAGAAACAGTCATCAGGACCCTTATCATCTGCTGTGGGCTCAAACAACTCCTTTCAAATACATTTATATGAGCAACAACTCTTACCTTTTGATCATGTTTACTGATTCCCTAGCCTTAGTGGTAATATATGTCACGGTACTGTGGATTAACATTGCAAACACAGAGAAGTGAAATCCCTCACTTAAATAGCACACCACCTCCTCAAATGTGTCATTTTGAGTTGTTTCAGTCTGGATAGTCCAGTTTCATTTCCTAGATATGTGTATATATTCAGATGTAATAGGCAGCATTCCCAAGCAGGGACATTTTTGTTCAGGCTTCCTTTTCTCATCTGGCAGTAAGTCTGTAGACAGCGTTCTTTGTTTGACCTAATTCAATTTGGGCTTGGAGTCATTTCCTGTAGGGGTGGACCTTGAGGGGTGAGGAAGAGGGTGACAAAGAGACAGATGGAGAGAGTGTCTCATGTTCTTACATGTATGTGTTTGCTCCCTATCTATTACATTTCAGTTTACTGTTAAGTCTAATATTGGTATTCACTTTTCAAGCATCTCTACCTGTCTTTGAAATTGTCCACTAACACCTATGCTCTGGAAAAATATTCAACCCCTGAATCATTGCATGGCTTCATTAGTCTTGCCACCAACAGTCTCTGTCTAATTCGTCATAGTAACCATGACAGGTTGGTTATGGTTATATCTGATTGGTTCCCCAGAAGTGGAAGGTATTTCCTGAGAAATCAGAGCATCTTCAGAACATGTTGGTCTTAGCCTGAGACAGCGATGAACGTTACAATCACTATTAATGGGTAAGGATTACACCCTCAGTGTTGCCAGGGATGTCCATCACAGCAGTTCTATAGTAAAATCACATGACTCACTTTGCCACAAATGGTCAATTGTCAGATTTAGTTTCATGGATTCGTAGGTAACCACACTGTTTTGGGGATAGATGTTTAAAGGACTTGTAGTAGTAGTGGCAGTTGAAAGGTGAAGCAGCTGTGGACCATATCTAGCCTGTTGAGGAGTGAATTCTTTTCCTGGCTCCTTCTAGAATTCTACGCAAACGTTCTATAGTTTCAGTGTTCTTTATAAAGTCGATGGGAAAAAACCCTGTCGCATTATAGCAAAGAGCATTGAAGTAACTCTCGGATTGCGAACGTTCTAATCACATATTTGTGACTACCAGAGAGGGTTAAAGCTAGTAATCAAGGATCTTTGACTGTACTCCTCAACATGCTAGTGGCTTGTCTGTCTTGTCTGTGAGGTCAGTTCAGTCAAAATGGCTATGTGTCAACACCCACTCCAAGCGTTGACCCACTTCCAGTCCCAGCCATGCCTCCTGTTACTCGACATTAGTGGAGGTCTCAATGATTTAACTTTCAGCAAACTCTTTAATGGAGCAGTGTTGTCTTAAAGTTGTCCTATACATGCAGTCACATGGCACTCTTCCAATTGATTTGAGTTGTATTAAATACAGTGGCTACACGTAGTAGAACGTGGTATTACAATAGAGCCGGCCTGGCACTAGTTGGTTTGCATGCTAACTTCAGGATATCTGGACTACACAGAGCATAGGCATTATTGACACTGTGTCAAATCAGTTGTTCGACCGCTATTTCTAGGTCATTGTTCAATGTTTTAAACAAAAAAACAAACCTCCATGTACCTATAAGACCAGACCAGAGTATCATGTTTCTGTACGATCTGGGACAAACACATCTGCACACGGATCAAAGTTGACCTGGTTGCTTGCCACGTTTACACGCATGGGCATGTTCGCGTAGCCACAACATTGGCTGTCAGAGTTGAGCGTGTTGCTGTGAAAGCACATTGTGAGTGGGTGGCTGAATCGCAGGTGCTGGGGGTGGTGGATGACAGCAGGACTGACTGAGTGCAAGCATGTGGAGGGAGCCTAACTGTGTGGGCCTTTTTTCTTGGAGAGCTCGGCCACCACCATAACAGCCCTCTTGGTTACGCCCTCACAGGCCTGGCTGAGGCAACACTCACCTCGGAGCGGAGATGGAGAGATATGTCACTGAGCCAAAGCAAGGCTCTTTCTGATGTGTTCCAGTGATCGTGGTGCATGCATGCATCTGAAAAAAAAACTATTTTTCTTTATTTTCCAAGAAAGTCCCTCTGGCATCATCCCAGATGTTGTGCATTACAGCAGGGCTGGGACCACTGTGTGCTGCAGCAAAAGTATTGTGTGAGTAAGAACTGCTTACACTCCCACTGGCACAGTACCGTGAATGTCATAAAGATGTTCAGTCTACTATTCTTTTACTTTCATTTTGAAGCTAGGGAAATACATTGCTTTGAATACTCAGATCTGATATCTAATTTTATTTGTGAGTAATGTAATTATAAGTGTAATAGAACACCTCTATATTAATGAAGAACAATTTCTTATTGTTGTCCAACTCCATTACTTTACTGATATTATATCATGGTATAAATTTGCCCTGAAGGTGGCAATATTGTAACAACATCAGATCCACTTTACATTTTTATACACAGCATAATTCTCGGATTTGCTGAAATAAATACAAATGTGCATTTAGGACCATTCCCCCACACACACGCACTCACATGCAAACACAGATATGCAGGCTCATGAATGTTTTTAGTAATTTTCAGTTCTATAGGTAAAGATGTTCACAAGTGTAGGTGCTGCTCGACTATTTCTTTATTTTCTGTTATCTTCCACCTCATCTACAGAAAACTGCATCTAAGTCATGTGTAATCATTTATCATCAGGTCAAAAAGACCAGAGGGGCGCTGAGTCACAGAGCTCTGGACTCAGGAGCAAAGCTGTCCTGTGTGATCATGTATCAGATGGCTCGGTTATTAGCCATCTTCACTGTGTCTCCAGATCCGTTTTGATCTGGAGTGGGTGTCAGCGGTAAATGCCAGAGGTCACTAAGACCTTGCCTTCCTGCATAGCTTACTGTGACTGTCTGGCATGTAGTGGTTTCAGCATCACCACGGAACAGTGCGAATGCAATTGTTCATGCAAGAATATGTGTTACAGTATATTCACAATTCTTGCCAATATGGTATTTAATTGTTGGTTTGCAGACAGTATGTTTTGTATGAATGTTCAGTGCAGCTGGGTTGGTGTGCTTCCATTTCTTCCTGACAGTCAGCAGTTCTCTGACTGATGAAAAAGTGACACTATGTGGTCTGTGGTCTACTGGTCCAGCAATGCCTCAGCAAATAACAACAACCACTTGCATGTATAGCACTTTATCAAGGCACCCAAAGTGCTTTACAGTGAAAGGGGAACCTCACTAAGCACCTCCAATGTGTAGCACCTACCTGGGTGATGCACGGCAGCCATTATGTGCCAGAACGCTCACCAAACACAACCTTACATGGAGAGTGAGATAATAAATTCCCAAGCAGGGACGACAGAGAATTATTATTTGTACACAGAGGCACTTGGTAGCTGTTTCAATTGCACTTCATAGCAGTTTCAAGTCACTGGTAAGATGTTACTACTGAATAATATGTGGTGAGAGCATAATTCTGAATAAAAGATTCACCTATTACATCATGGCTGAAAAGAGATATTAAAGGCAATAGTTTGCTACATTCATTGGAACACACTACAACATCTCATACCGACTTTGACATGAAACATGTGAGAAGTTCTTTCATCTTTTAATCATATGAGTCTGTTTTTAGTGAGGACATATTCATTCAGAAATGTGTGACTGGTCCTGTGTTTTGCAGTGAAGATTAAGGCCAAATGCTAATGTACTTATGTAAAGGTGTGATCAGTGTACTGCATGTATAGTGGTCTATTTTGACTCTATGCTGGTTTAAGGTGCATTTATTTTTGACATGTGTGCTAGGGTGCTATGTGTGCTATGCATGCATCACAGTGTGACAAGATGATACCCATGGTGCAGTGGGAAGAAAATGTGCCTGTTTCAGTGGCCTGGCGTTCATGTGATGACAGGGCACAGGTGGACCACACATGCTCTCGGTCACAGATCCAGCTAGCGCAATGTGTCCAGCACAGCAGCCCTGCCTGTGAGTTCCTGTGGGATGCGTGGATGTAGTTCTGTGGCTTTGTGCTTTGTACTGAGCACTGTGGTGAAGCATGATGACGTTTGGTCCGTGGGCTGAGATGAAAGGCTCAGTGTTCATACATCCGGTGGGTTTGGGAAGGCCTCTCGGCATTGTTCAGTCAAGCATTTGTCATTCAACGAGGTCTCCTCAAATTTCTCATTCTGTTGAAACCATACCCGATGCAGGTATACCTGACTGAACTCAAGCTTTCGCTTTCCTTTAGTGCTAGTGCAGTTACTTGATTCAGTCATACATGTGTGTACATTCAGTCATATATGTGAGCTTATCAGTGTTTTCAGCTTTTAGTGACAGCAGAGGGAGATGATTTGAAAGACATGAAGACCCTAATGTTTGGAGTAAAATGAGTGAATTCCCCCGCAGGAATTCCACAGGTCATGCTGAGGTGTTATTATTTTCTTATGTTCAAACTACATGAGTTTCTAGGTGAGGTTTGTTTTTTGGTTCTTGTATCAGATAAATCAATATTTTATTTTGAGTGCAACATCATGACCCACCAGAACCAAGAACAGTTGACTATTTTTTCATGCCTGTTATTAGTTGTGTTAGCGGATAAATAACGAAAAGAATGCACACCCGCCGAGGTGCTGTATAATAATAACAATAATTTGTTGGCAAGGGAAAATAAACTAATTAAAACTTCACACTCTGTCTCTTTTTCCTTTTATTAAAATAAAAGAAAAAATAGATAGAGTGGGCGATGACCAAGTTTTTATGAGTTGTGTTAGCAGCAATAATTTGTTTGCTCTGTGTATTCACATTTCCTTGGGAATGCCATTATCAAAATGTCACTTCTCACCATTCACATTCCCTTAGGTTTATACAGGTTGGTAGACAAGTTGTCTATGCCATATAGTACATCCACCCATTTACTCACTCACGACAGTGACCTGAAAATGAACAACTTTTCTGTGAGCGAATATATTCACACACATGACATATTCAGATGTGAAGCTACCATTAATAATATACAACCCCAAAACAGAAAAGGTTGGGACATTGTGTAAAACGTGAATAAAAACAGAATGTAATAATCTGCGAAGCTCTCAAACTCATATTTAGTTGCAAAAAGGACACAGACAACATATCAAATGTTGAAAATGACAAATTTGACTATTTACTGGAAAATATATGCTAATTTTGAATTTGATACCAGCAACATGTTTAAAAAAAAGTTGGTCGGGATGGGGTAATAAAATGCTGTAAAAGTTGTGTAATGATAAAGAAAACAAAAGGAAGAATGTTTCACAACTAATTAGGGTAAGTGGCAACACGATTGGGTATGAAAAAAGAGCATCCCAGAGAGGCAGGGACTCTTAGAAGTAAAGATGTAGGGGTATTTATCACTCTGTGTAAACTTATGTGCACAAATGATGAAACAATGTCATTTTAATGCTTCTTAACATGAAATTGTGAAGTATTTGGGGAGTTAATCATCTACAGGACATAATATTATTAAAACATTCAGAGAATCCAGAGAAATCTTTGCAAACAAGGGAAAGAGCTGAAAAACACATTGGATGGCCGTGGTCTTTTGGACCTTAGATGTCACTGCATCAATACCAGACTTGTTAACAGACCTGTCATTGTATGGGCTCAGGAAAACCTCTGATAACCATTGTCTATGTGCACAGTTTAATATCAATTCAAAAACTGCAGCCAACATTGTAACAGCTAAAATTGTATTGAGACATGATACAGAAAATACCACCCTCTTACCTGGGCCCGAGCTTGTTTAAAATGGACTGAGGTAACTTGGAAAATGGTCCTGTGGAAATCATGGACTCATCTGGGCTAAAGAGGAGAGGGCCTATCCAAGTATCCAACCTATCCAACTTGTTTTAGTGCTCAGTTCGAAACCCAACATCTATGACGGTGCGGAGGAGCATTAGTGCCTACAGCATGGGCATCTTGCACATTTGGCAAAGCACAATCAATTCTGAATAATGTATACAGGTTTTGAGCAACATATACTGCCATCCAGGCAATGTCTTTTCCAGGGACGACCTTGAATATTTCAGGAAAACAATGCCAAAATGAATTCTGCACATATTTAAATAGTATTTCTCCATAGAGGAAGAGTCCAGGTGCTAAGATGGCCTGTCTGCAGTCCAGATTTGTCAAATTAGGTGCATAATGGAATGAAAAACATGACTAAGAATACCCTGTACTGTTGAGCAAATTTTTTTGGGACAAAATTTCATTCTCAAAACTGTAGCAAATGGTCTCCTCAATTCATAAACATTTACAGAATTTTGTTAAATGAAGAGGTGAAGCAGAACAGTGGTAAACATGCTCCTGTCCCAACTTTTTTTTAAACATGTTGCTGGCATTAAATTCAAAATGAACATATATTTCCATGAAATTTGATATGTTGTCTATGTCCTTTTTGCTGCTAAATATGGGTTTGCGAGACTTGCATATTATCACATTCTTTTTTTATTTGCATTTTACACAACGTCCCAACTTTTTCTGTTTCGGGGTTGTACTTTTATATATAACAGCAGTGCACCGATACCTTACCTTTGTGCTCAGGGAGCATGCACTTTGGATAAAAATAATCCTTCCAGTAGACGCCCCACATGTGCTTCAACTAATGTCCTTGCAAATAACCCAGTTTGCTGTGTTTAAAAAATCTTGACACATGCACCTAGATATTTGCTTATACTCAATGAGCCTCACACCTTTACTTTGATTACAATTCAAACACACAACTAGTTGTGGCTTGGCATGACTGAATTCTTGTGAACTCCATTTCAACAGAACATCATCTGATCATACACCAGTGTGCTGAACACCTGACCCTCTTCAAGCCTGATCAGCCTACAGTAAGTAACATTTTCCGTTTGAAATTATATGTAAATTAATCATTTACATATTATTTCAATTAATGAAATAATTTTTGAGTGTGGTAGATGATGCTGTTTTCAGCAGATGTTAAGAATACAAACCAGTTGTGGCTAAGCGGAAACAGAAAAAAAAAAAAAACTGTCCCACTTCTCTGTGAAGAGGCACCAAAGTAGTGATGGCATACACATGTAAAACCCAACTGGAAACAGTTAGCGCCACAGGCTATCTCACTGATAAAAAAGAAAGATACAGTTGTTCAAACAGCACTGATTAAAAAGACAGCCATGGTTGAGATAAAATGAAACTTACGAAGTTCAACAACTTCTAATTAAACTTTTTATTCCATTCATTTGCCAACCAATTACATACCCTCATAAGTAAGTACCCTGTAAGCATAAATAAATAACATATTTTCAAAAAAGGGGTTCAGTTTGTGTAGCCCATATTTAATAGCAAATACTTTCTGATTTTAATCCAAAGCCGTTCTGGGATCTGATGGAGAAATTTAGTTCTGGCTTATTCAGAGCAGAAACTGTCATGCTTGACATTTACACAGCTGCGTGTAATATTTGGGTCATCTCATATATTTTGTCATGCTTTGGAAAAAACCTTTATTCAGTATTTGCCCTATTATTCAGTATGTGCCCTGTTAAGTGTCTTCAATTGAAGGTCTCTAACCTTATATAACCTTTTGATGTCTGCTAGGTGGCCCATGGATTGAAAGATTTAAATTGGAACATTAACTATGCCAGTTGTGTAGTCATAGTCAAGTCAAGTCAAGACTCTGAGCCCTGGTGTGCATGCCTCATTGTTCCTTGGAAGTGTAGAACTAAGTGGGCATTCATAGGCCATGTTTCACCTTGTGAAACTGGTATTAAATTGTGGTTACCACATGCATCACAATTAATGGATCTTTGATAGACCCATGGTTGCACACAACATTATTAATTCTGCCAAAACCTAAATAATGGGAACATTGCACATTTTATATAAAGCAGTGTTTCCATGAACAGCTGTAAACAGCTCATAGCAGTGCCATTTTGGGTTTCAGTAATGTCATACAATTGTTGTTGTCGTATTTAGCCACTTAATGTTGCACTTCTCAGTTGGTGTCAGGGTGTGAGGTCACAGCTGTGTTTGTGTGAAGACCACACAGTCAGCTAGTTCATAGGGGGGTGCATCATCCTACTCCGTATATTGTTAAATTCATTATCACATTTAGACATCCACCACTACACAATTTTCAGGTTTTTTTTCTTGCGTACAAGTAATAGCTTTAACATATTCTGTGACACATGTGAGATTTGCTGTCATCAAGTGGAAATGCATATTAAATCCTTTAAGATTATGATACACAAGGCAATTTTCTACCTAAAAAATCTGAAAGCCCTTAATTGAAGTCAGTGACAGAAACTGTCCTTCTGCAACAACTCGTTAATTATTCATCACAGTGAATCTCAGAATTTCTAATTGCAGCCATGCTTTTTCCTCCTTGAGCTGGGTCAACCTCCTGCTATCTCCCCTGGCATGCTGTCACTCCATGTTTGGAATCATTGTTCTGGTGGCAGTCATCTGGTTTGATTTCCAAGAGTATGGCTAAGGGCCTCTCGCCTTCCTTGGGTGTCACGTTTCACAACAGCGACACTGAAGGCTGTGAGTGGGAATAAAGAGGAACTTCCTTTTAAGGCTGACATTGTACTCGCAGGCCCACCTCCTCCGCACAGATGCCATTTCCTGAGTTGAAATTCCTCGTAGTAGGACATTTTGGTGAATCAGAGGGAGCGGGAATATAAATACAGGAGAATTGTGATGCAAGGCCCGGCCCACACATTCCCACTACGTCACTTGGATTTCCTTTCTCATTTTCAGTAAACACCTGTAGTCTCAATATCGACAGCGTTTTGTACAGAATTGTTTCCTGAGAGAAAACATGCAAATAACAGATTTAGACATATGTTATAAGATGTTTAAAACATATCATATTATGACTTTTGGAGGAACATTGAACAAATAATGTTGACTTTCTAAAAGGATAACCACTGCCATTACTGCTGTCTCTATTGTAAGTGATTACAGACACATTAAAAGGCAGCCTAATGTTAGAATGTGTTGCCAGGACAACTGGAAAGGAAAGACTAAAGACAGACTTGCCAGATTGAAGTTTTGCTGAATAAAGTTATCAGTGACCTTTGCATTATTCTTTATTTCCAATGGTCATGACATCAGAGTTACAAATTTTAACTGTCCAGAAGATTGAGATACAAGCTATGACCACACTTCTCTCACAGTTTAGTCATAAAAAACAAGACAACATCAATAAGGTCGTTAATGGCATTACTGGACAGGTGACCAGGCGATTATATGGGGGGCTGACCCCTGATGATAGCTGAATGTTACTTTACCAGTAACTTTACCAGACTCAAGCCCAGCTGCAGCACTGATTGTTGGCTGAGAGTTTTTTGAGTGAGCGGATTGTTTCTCATCATTAGCCGTTTCCTCTCTGACAGAACTGTTGCGTCTTATCTGGGAAATGCACACGTTCATAAATCTTTATGTAGCTTGGTTGCCATGGACACCGTTCAGGATGTGTGATGGTAGGGCACCAGACAAAGTGGACATAAAATGCAGAAAAGATATAAAAGAAAGTAAAAAGGCTATACAGTTCTGACCAATCATTTGATAGTGATGCTAAATAAGTAATTAACCCAATAAATGTACTATATTCTGAATTCTAACAGGTAATTAACAGATTTTGAGGTGTATAACTTTAGTGTTTGGCTTGAGGGAATGCAACTTTAATGTTAGGCTCATAGATATCAACTATGATAGCCCTGTGTCCTGGTGCTTCTGTTTGTTTTCTTTAACTTTTGTGTATTATAAGCATATTTGGTTTTGCAACCTGTGCTGCACTCCTGCAATTGGATGGAGGGCATCACTTCCCTTATGACTGGACAAAGAGTATGGAGCATTAGGATGAAGGGCATCACTTTCTTTATGACTGGACAAAGAGTATGCTGACTTGAATATGGAAAGAGACTTCGATATAACAAGAAAATGAGACCATCCACTAAGATGGGGCACGGCAATGATGCAGCTGTTGGGCAGCATCCAGGGTAGAGGTGAGTTTGTTACTGGAAGGCAGTGATGACTGATGGGTCTCATTCTTTTAGTCCCAAGTGCCTCTTCTTATTGCTTTCCACAGTAGATCATGCACAGTCAATGCATCAATGCCCTGAGAAAGGAAGGAAATTCTCCTGTATCCTTCTGTCATATTTTTACTCCCATGCCACAGATGATTAGTTTCTTCAAAACAAAAACAAGTATAATTGAAGTATTGGATGCCATACTGTTGAAGTATTTACTTAATCAGTTTTAATATTACTGCTCTGTGCATTATTAGTCAAATGATTTTTGACCAGTAAGGTATTGGCATTGGAAACACATTGAGTAGGTCATGCATTCTTGAAATAACAAACAACCCCAGGAGTCAGATGATAAATCACATTGAGTGGGAGGTCACAAATGGCAAAGAGTTCCTTTGGTCTATTACATGACAGGCTCAAAGACCTAAGCCATTATGGCATACCTGACCTCTAGGTCACTTGAGGGGAAACGGAACCATGTGCACCCTGAAAGTCATGTTACATGCAGTAGGAGTCTTTGGAATGAAGTCAGTGGAGCTCAAATGTTATATGTGTTGATTTATTGAGAAAGTCCTTGCACGGTCATTTTAGCAAAAAAACATGAGTGACAATGGCTTTCACCTGCATTCTTCTGGCACATTGACAGCAACTTCAAAAATTAACACTTTTCATGTTATTGTTATGTATATTATTATATCATTATATTGTTATATCATCAACAACCCATACAATACCCCAAACATATTAAATTATAAGCAGGCATTAATGTAATCTCTCAAGTAATACCTATAATTCCCACTGTAATTATTCAGCCCATTCTTGCCCAAAGAAACAAGCCATTTGTGGATGAGGGTTTCAGCAACTGTTCGACATCACAGACATACACTCATACTGGTTATTCCTGACATACAGTAGCCTAAAGTAGGCATGTAGCCTACACCTCGACTCAACTATGAAATATCACTAGGCCACTAGGCCTATTTCTAAATCTTCATTCCAGTTTTGTTTAGTGAAATGTAGTGGAGATCTCAATGTCCAAGACAATAAGACGGAGTAGCCTAGCCTTTTCATCAGCAATTACAATTCCATTTTCAGTCATGTTTGTTCCAATGTGGTTTAAGGCCCATAAACATCTCACTGTAGAAAGTTATCAAGACTAAATGATTTGCGTGCTCATAAAAGGACAACCCACAGAACAAATAGCACTGAGATATTTGATACTAAATGTGCACAAACATTAAACATGTTGTGTTTCAATTGGTGATGAACTGTCTCTATCACCAAGGTACAAGCCCCCGCTGTTTTGTGATAGGTTCTTCGAGTGCGATTGCTTCATTGTAACCGCCTACTCTGCCCCTCCTTCTAAATGTACTGTTCAGAGGGCAGGCAGGCGAGGGAGCGGGTCTCAGCAATGCTCTTGTTCCTTTTGCTGTAAAACCTTCTGATTTTTAAACAAGCAGTCATATCAGCGAGTGACGAAAATGGAACTGTAAACATTTCAGACAACACGCCGAGGGATATTCAGTGGAATAGACTATAACCTCGTTCGTTTGATTGAACTGTAGTAGTTTCCTGTGTATTTGATTTCTTTGGACGTTGTCGTAGCATTTTTATTTTGTTGGTGGGGACCTCATTGCTTCAACTCAGGAACTCTCCATTGACATTCCCTGCTTTGGCAGCTACCGTATCTTTTTGCCGCAGTAAGTCTAGAGTTTCAGAGTGTTACCCGTAACCTATGTGTGTTTAGTGTTGGAAAACAGGCTTTTCCGAATCCCAACCATTGTCTAATGCCAATGTCTGTGTATCTGTGTTCCAACGCAGTTGTTGGTAAACTGTCCTCGCACACAGCTCAGATCAAATAACAAACTCCGCCGTGTAGTTTAGAACTTAAACAACCCGTGCACTATAAACAACACAGTTAAACAGCTTGGTTTCTGATCATCTTCCTTCCTTAACCCTTTGCCACTGTGTAGTAAAATATCCTTGTAGTCTACTGTAATCATGTAAGGTTAGCCTATGCAATTATACTTACTGAAATGTTTTCTCAGGATGTAGCCAAGGCTAACGACTGTTAACGTCAGAGCCAGATGTTTATAACTAAGTTGTGGTTTGGGACATAAATCTAGCCTGTAATCTGGGCTACCTGTTATAAAACTGTATAGGCAAATTCATGCGCAATGTAGCCTGTTTCACCTTGTCAATCTTACTTTTTTAGTCTCTCCATGACGATCAGGCGAAAACATAACTTCATTTTAATACACTGAGTGAAAATGGCAGCTGCTCTCAGTGGCCGAAATCCGGGTGGACGTGGACCAAACCCCAGAAAAGGCCGGATTTTAGGCATCATTGACGCCATTCAGGATGCAGTTGGGCCACCAAAACAAGCTGCAGCCGACCGCAGGACTGTAGAAAAGACATGGAAGCTAATGGACAAAGTTGTAAGTGTTTTTGCAGTTTTAAAGTCGTCAGCCTACCCTCATTTCTCTTGTAGGCCTATCTGATAGCCCAATTTCCACTTTCCGAAAAATAGCCTATTGCATTCTGATGAAATTAACTTTTTACTATAACTTACTGCATGCTCTCCTGCATGTTTGCTCTGCATTTATAGGTGAGACTTTGCCAGAACCCCAGATTACAACTGAAGAACAGTCCTCCATACATCTTGGATATATTGCCGGACACATACCAGCATTTGCGGTTGATATTGTGCAAATATGAAGAGAATCAGAGACTGATTCAGCTCAGTGAGAATGAATACTTTAAGATCTACATTGACAGTCTGATGAAGAAATCTAAAAGGGCAATTCGCCTCTTCAAGGAGGGCAAGGAGAGGATGTATGAGGAGCAGTCACAAGACAGGTAAGGATTGGGGCTCTGAATTTGTGCTGTTCGATACCTGTAATGTAACACATCTTTTTATGTCTTATCTTTATTGTTTGATATCAATTAACTGTATTGCATTCAGAAATTAATGATCAACTTATTATTATTTTTCTATTGGTGTTAGATGGGTATTGTTTAGCTGAGCATCTGCCCGGCTTAGCTTATTGGGTGTTCATTAAATCGTTTTTTGCCATCTCCAGAGCAGATGGAGAAATACTAAGACTTAAGTTGAGATATTGACTAGAAGACAAGGTTGACATTTGCCTTGATTGATTAGTTTGCATTTAATTTGTCTCGAAAACACAAATGGAGACAAAGGTTTAAGCAAATAGGCTCCAAATCCAGGCTCCAAAAATGAGACAAACTACAGGGTTCCTACGCAGTATGGAAAACCTGGAAAAGTATGGAATTTGATTTTAGTAATTTCCAGGTCTGGATAGGTATGGAAAAAAGAAACAAGGGTATGGAGAAATATTTGTTTTCCAGACTATTGCATCTACAGTACTAATCACTTCACTCGGGTCATAATGAACCATTCCTATTGTTGTGTAGCTTAACTGTCAGTCCACATCATCAAGATACAATTGAATGGGGGTCCTCAGAAAAAAATCTCTCCCACAAGGGGACCCTGGTACCAAAACCAAATCGAGAACCCCTGCAACATGCAAGTGCCCTATACCATTGTGCACTGGTATGTTTGCGTAGCTCTCCTATTTTCGGCTAAAACACTGATAGACTTTTTTGATTTTGCAAAAGTTAACAAGACATGGATACTGCATTATCTGATAAACTGTTATTACAAACAAATAATATTGTTTACGGTGATTTCTGAGGCCTCTGCCAGCAGTGCACTAGTCTCCCAACACATGTAGGCTATGCTGTATCTACAGAGAACTAAAAATGTGAGTGCACCTTCCAACACAGCACTTCCCCCAATGAAAAGTATCCAACAGTGGACAAGTGTTTTCTGAGGGCTAACAAGTTAATAATAAACATTATTATACAGTTCTTCACAATGCTAGTAGAACGCTCCATTGACAATGTCTAGAATATGGTCAGAAAAATGTACCGAGAAGTTTGAAAATTTGAGTATGGAAAAAGTATGGAGTTTTGAAATGGAAAATGTGTAGGAACCCTGAAACTAGGTATAACAAGTAAAAGTAAATGTTTGTCCATTAGGGTTGTGTCAGTTGTCCCCAGTTGAAAGAACATAAATTAATATTTAATTATTTGAATGAATTGGCAGCTACTGAACAGGGGTGAAGCAGAGGTAAAGAGAACTGATTAGCCTTAGGATAAATGTTGGCAACATTTTGTGACATATTGCCATATCGGGAAACTGTGACACAGCGGACAGAGGTATCAGTTGATGGCCCCAAACCGTCTGGGATGTCACTTTTCCTTAAATCACTAGAGAGAGATACCCTCTGTTGCCCTTAAAGGCACACAAGACAGAGAGGGAGCAAAGTGAATTTGTCATTTTGTAGACAAACGAAAGATGAGAGACAGAGAGGTCATCCACAGTGCAGTGAAACTGCTGGGAGCGATCATCCTGGTAAACTGGTACCTGGTCTGTAGTCCAGCCTCTGGGAGAAGTTCACACGTGCTTTTCCAATCAGGGCGGTCCATAGAAAGGATGCTCCCCTTTACCTTCGGCTTAGTTTGAGTAGGCTACATCCTGAACACCCAAATGAGAGATCTATATTGGTGTCTTAAATCATGTTTATCCATCTAAAATGTATAGTGCTTTTTCATATATTCAACAATATGTCTTTCATATAAGGGCCTTTTATATAAGAATCTCTTGGCTTTTCATTCTAGACTCTTTCTAGAATCTCTTTGCATTTCTTTGCTCAGTGTAGCACATTGACAGCAGTGCTGGCTTCTAATAGCCTATCTACTTTGTGCACACACTGGAAAAAGTCCAGCAAGAGATCTGATCTTAATTAATCATACCCAAAACTAATTAAGCTAAATGTATAGGTCTTGAGGCCAGACTAATGTAATTACATTTGGATTAAAATAGACTGGCAGACAAAATGCTGTACCAACAATGTTCTCTTTCCCTTTTTTCTCTAGTGACAGCTTTTCTTCACAGTCACTGTAAAATTATTTCCTGAGGTCTAGGCGTTTGAATTCCCTTTGATGGAGAGATTGGTGCCACTACATGCAGTGTATGGCAGATGATGTTATGTTTAACCTTTAAGATGAATAATATGGCCACAAAGAGGAACTGAAGGGCTATGAGGTGCTTGTGTCAACCCTTATGATGGTAATAGTGTACCTGCTGAAGTCGTGTCAACCTTGTTACTTTTGATAACTATGGGACAGGGTGCAGGGGTCCTATGCATTTCCCTCAGACTCAAGTGCTCTAAGTGCATTACCATCAATTAGTATTGACATTAAGAGGAGATTTAAAGGGGTCAGACAGAGAGATGAATGGTGGGATGAGTGCTCTGAATGGAAATTGAGCAGTGTCTAAAAGGGCAATGGGTATTTGGGGGAAATGGCTGTCACTAGGAAACAGTGCTTTACCAGCATGTCATCTTTAGAAAGTCAGTATCTCCTCTGTTGATTGCACAGTGACTGACAACTGTGTGATTGAAGAGTTGAAGGTAGCTAAAATAATCATGTTAACATGTGCTTGTTGATCTGTGATTTATGACCATCTAAAGATGAAACTACATTGCAAATCTTCTAATTTTCTATCAAATGTTAACACTAACGGAGCAACCTTTTGTTCTTAGCTGATAGACCAATTCCAGATTAAGTAAATTGTAGGCAATTTGCATCATGTTAGGCCCAACACAGAATGAAACCAAGATTTGTATTGACTATGTCTTTAATTTGCATTAAATGCATTGAATTTGCAATATTTAAAGATGCAGTTCATGATTCAGTTCAACACAAGCTGTTGTTGATGCTCAGCAGCCAATCAAATGACACCCCTCCCTTCTGCATCCCAAGCACCATATTCATTGACTGGGGTTGTTTGTGGCTCAGTCAAGCCACAATGTCTTTTCCCCATAACAGACCTACGCCGATTGTGACACTAGAGTTCTGTACAGACAGCTAGAGGACTGTAAGGAGCAGTTTTCTGAATTTGACAAAATATAGATAGATAGATAGATAGATAGATAGATAGATAGTTTATTGATCCCCAAGGGGAAATTCAAGAATCATATCATAGACATCCTGAAGTCTAGGCTTTTGAATTACCTTTGACCGCCTGTATGGAGAGATTGGTGCCACTATGCAGTGTATGGCAGATTGAAGATTAATAATATGGCCACAGAGAGGAACTGAAACAATGAGGTGCTTGTGTCAATACATTTATTCTTCTTGTTTTGCATTTAAGTAAAGGATGCGGTTTGTCTGCTTCGTTATGTGGTTATTCTACGTGTCATATGCATGTAAAAGGCTGTGTTCATAAAATCTAGTTAAGCCACAGTAGAATCAGTTACAGTATCTAAAAAACATTTCCCGTTCTTTGTCATGATGCAAAAAATGATGACCGTTTGCAAATGTTGTGTTCTCTTTTCTCTATTTTTAACTTCACTTTTGTTGTTTCCTGTTGACTTTTTTCAATGAGCTAGCATGCATATATTTAGTAAGTCACGTGAGTTTGGGTTCTACAAATGGCTGTTGAAAATGAACTGAAAGTGCAAGTTTGTCTGTTGAAGAGTAAAATAGGTTTAAATTAGCAAGAAAGTTGCCTGCTTTTAGTACTGCTGCATATTCAATTTTGGAGAGGAGGTGGTTCTAGTAGTAAAAAAAATGTTGGTCAAGTTCATATGGTTGCAATATACAAAATAGGAAAAGATAAAATATTTTACAAATCATTTAATTTAAAGAATCAGACTTTCACAGTTGATGTCTGTTTTATCATAGCCTTCATACAGTGTCTTTATAAAGTTATGGCAGTACTAATGTCTTTGCGTCATGATGAGAAGATGTTTGTGTGGCAAGCAGAGATGGTAATGTGTTCACATTTTATGACTTCCAGAGATAGCAGTTCACTGCCACAGACGGTCACTGGGTATAATATGACTCTGCTTACTGTACTGCACATATAGAGCCATACATGTAGCCTGACCCAGTGCATTCAGTCTGCTGTCATGGATGTTTTGAGACTGACAAAAATGAACGGGTAGGGGGAAACGAGTAACATCCGGTGTTTTTCCTGCATTCATCCTTTCATTATCACCTCACCAAGGCTCCTCAGATGTACGACTCTCATGGGACCATGGTCTGGTGTCTCCCTTTAGTGCCTCAGCACACAGACACACACACACAGACACACACACACACACACACAGACACACAGACACACAGACACACAGACACACAGACACACACACACACAGACACACACACACACACACACACACACACACACAGACACACACACACACACACTCACTCACTCTATCACTCACTCAACAGCAAGCACTCCACCCCCTCTCCCAACATCTCCCCAAAGGGGGGCCTTTCTCAGCTTATGTCATCTGGAAAAGATGTAGACCAAACTCCCCACAATGCATGTCACCCACGTGAATATTCTTTAATGAATAACCAGCTTTTGAGGTTTTATTTGTGCCTTCTGGTGGTTTTAAATGTCAGAACATCTGGCCGCCTCTTTCTTCCTTCCCTGACATTTCTTCATTTCTGTCTGTCTCTCTCATGCCGCCTTTTTTTCTTCTCTTTCATTCGTGCTCTCATCAGTTTCAGGTGTCATGAGGGCCTGCTTTGTGTAGAGTGTGTGGGTGGATGTCAGTTTTTTTTTTACAGTGTTCTCCAAGTGTTCGTTTTTGAAGCTAAAGAACACTAAAGCCACCTTAAAGGGTTTTATGCCCGTGTTATCTGCTTGAAGTGGACAGGGAAGTAGGATAGGAATCAGTGGAGATTGTTCTTGATGAGACCAATCAATATCGAGGCTCATGGCTGTGTCTGAGGAAAACATTAGTTGAATGGCCACTTTTTGCTTTGTGCTCGCTAAGCAGTGTCATATTGCTAGTCAGTGAAGTGAGGTCTACAGCTGAATGTGACAGATGTTAAACACAAACCATGGGTGCATAAATGAAGGCAGAGGCTTTTGTCTGCTGAACTTGCACAAGTGTCCATCCATATGTGCCACGCTGGGTCTTTTGTGCTGGAGATCTGCAGGGAGTCTGGCCAATGTGGCTGATTAGTTGTCGTGTGTGTGTGTGTGTGTGTGTGTGTGTGTGTGCCTTCCCCAACCAGGACCGCTTCCTCCTCAGAGCTACCCCGCCCCGCCTCTCCCCTCCCCAGCCCACCATGCCATCTGATCTCAGCCCCTCCGTTTATTGCTGGTAGACAGAAATCAAATCTGACAAGCTGTGAACAAACTGCGTGGCTCCAGAGCTCTTCAGTATCACTGCTGCTGCATTATTGTCCACTACTGAGTATGTGTCATTTGCTCCTTGCCATGACCACCACATAATATAACAGATAGAGATTCTTACTGTAATGTGTGAAGTGTATTTCCTGTGTGGCTTTGATTTATTGTTTGATCACTTTTTTTTTTTTTTTTTTTAAATCTCGTATGGGAAAGGACAGCAAACCCATCACCGGGTGAATCATTGTAAAGCTCCCTCACCAAGGCAGTAATGTGTGGGGAAAGGAAAATGTGAGCCAGCCACTAAGTGTCTCATAGCAGCCTCTCTGGGTGGTCTGATCATAGGGCAACATGGCAACACTGTCTGAAGGCCCCGGAAAACTGTCACAGCAGTAGGCAGCCAACCACGTTTGTTCCCATCTGTCAAATTCTTGGCATGCGGCTGGTAGAAAAGTTGTTGGCTTACGGGCCTGACTGTCATTCCTCTGTCTATGTTATCATCGCTGAGCTTTTTTCATAATGTACAATCCAGAGTTCAGGCTCACTGTGTGAAACTGCACATGCATGTTGGAGCGAATGCTTTTGAGATAGTGGGGCTGTTCTTTTCACCAGCTAAATAATTCCTTCAGTGTTCAAGGGAAGCTGTCCTGCTGTACTCCATCACTAAGTTTGGTCTTAATTAAGCTAATTAATCCTTTGCAGTGTGCAGCCCAACCTTATTTAATGAAAGCACCCTGCAGGAGTCCTTTTCAATGCACTCTTGACTGAAAGGGAAGCACGCCCTGCCTGTCATTAAGTTTGATGAGTCTGTGTGTAGGTCTTTCAGTGTCCTCTTCCACAACTATTGATTTTGCTAGCATTTTCAAAAATAACTGTTCTGTCAGTAAACATACATCAATTTTTTACTGACACCTAACATTATCTGGTTGGTCTTTCACTTGTTTTTCCAGTTTTTCAGGATCATCGCAGAGGTGCTTATCATTTCTGAATGTGTCCCTCCCTTTAGTTAAGAGAGCTTAAGAGCACATGCATGCAGACATGTGGATCTGCTGTTACAGATGGACAGGGACCATGGGAGCTGCCTGCTGCTGCTGCTGTATCATTTTTACTGCTCCCTTGACAACCATGCCCACAGTAGCTTCCTAAAGTAATTGGTTCAGAATCAGCTGGATTTAAAGTGTAGCATTTGCCAGAAAGGTGGATGTGGATCCGTAAGGTGTTCTTATTCCTGATATAAAAAAAAGAAATCAGTCACTCTAGGGATAACTACTTTTAGATTGACACACTAAATGCATATGTACAACACCACAGACATGGAGTAGAATGTTTTTTAACATTTTTTAAATGGAATAGCAGCTTGTGTTACTGAATTTGCTGATTTGATGTGAACTCTGAAATGTATGTAAGGTTCATGTTATTTTTTTTTTAGTTGATGACTAATACATAACACCATTTTAATTCCATCTTTTGTTATTATTATTTTTTTTTATCTGAACAGTTGAAAAAGCTGACGTTGAATTGATCTGTAGTACACACATCATATGTATACTAGAAAATACCAGTTTAAATAACTGGAATAATAACAGTTTCTTAGTAACACTATCATCAGTGGTGAGATAACAGCCTAATAGTGAGAACTTGTAACCTTTTCTACAGTTATCATCATTATCTTCATTTCCTGAATAGCTAGCTATGTGTTCTCGCTTGTTTTGCAGAAAATGTGAACTTCTTGGTCATGATGTCAGATGGTGATATATTTAAACATCAGCAGATTAGCATTAGTATGTTTGTTGTCACTGACCAGCCACTAAAAGTAGCAAGGGCCATAACCCTTTCAAGTGTTTCAACCACTCTGCAATTTTTGAGCTGTACCACTGCAAAGATTGTCTCCAATATGTCAACCATTTTGGCTTGCACCATTTTGCGTAATTTACAAGATAACCTTTGTTTGTGACATGCTTCATTTGTGGTTATCTTTAAGCTGTCTAATAGAGGTAGCCGTGATGTTATCAGAGAGGATGTTGCTGCTTATGGCAGGAAGTATGCTTGTTGCCATGTCCTTCAGCCAAATGGTCATTGTGCTTCCATAGTCTGTGAATGACGTGTGGAAGGATCTCTGGTCTGTGGTTGAGCTGTTTCCTGTTCTCTGGATAGTATGTTGGAAGACTGATGGGTCATTGGTAAATTAAAGGGGGAAAAACAAAACAAAACTGTAGATGTCTGTAAGATAAGTCACCCATGGTGAACTCCCAAACCCTCCACTGTCCACAAATGCTCACATGCTCACTCACTGGCCTCCCTTGCCCAAAACTAGTGAATACAGCCCTGTCTGAGGGCTGGAATCACCCTGGACACACCATGGCTGCTGACTCATCGCACTGTGATGGACAGAAGCAGAGGGGGCAGGACACTGTGGAGGCGTACAGGAGACGGCCTCTCTCAATGTAATGAGGAGAAGAGGTCTGAAAAAAAGCCTGGGAAAAGCTTCACAGGAAGTGATGTGTGTTCTTCAAGTGGTGCAATGTGGTCAATAGCCATTTTAGGTCTTTGTGAGGATATCCTCTCAAGTGCTTTTGAAATTAAATTGCAAATTGGACCTTGTACACGACATTGGTTCACAAATACAATCATTTTAGA